>NW_023501085.1:0-202500 GCF_014066305.1 Letharia columbiana
GTGCTGAAATTCTTCCCCAACTCGGAATCCCCCACAGTGACGAGGGTGGAAGATCCTCCTATAAAGACTTCTTGGCAAAATATGCAACGACTCTTTTGGTATGCACTGTCTAAGCCCCAAGCAGCAAGCGGTAGCGGATACAAGACGAGGCAAGGCTACTGCAACGCGACGTCACTGGTTTCGTATTCTGCAAACTCGGACACCGAGCATGGCCGCAGAAATGCAAGGGAGTATTTGGGAAACAGAGGTTTGTTGATTTTGATTTAGGTTTGGAAGCTATTAACTATGATACAGAATAATTATTGATTGCGATAGGAGCCGAATCAACAAGGTGGGAAGGGTAGCTTGAATTATGTGAACCGCTTAAAGACCTTTGGAGTGCTCGTCGACGCTTAGACTGGTAGATGTTGTTGAATACTCACTCACAAGGGTGTAAGCTTTGCTTTAATAAATCAGCAAATAAATCAATTGATTGATTGATTGATTGATTGATTGATTGATTGATGAAGGATTAGACGAACGAATGAGTAGAGTGGAATGACATACATACGTAATAAGATTCAGAAACAATCTGGAGGGGAAGGCTTCGGGAGCTAGTACTAGTTAGTAAGCTAGCAAGGCGGCCGTCTCGTCCCGCATTCGCCGTTGCACCAACGGCCCCAAGGCCAAAAAATATTTCTCTGCTGATTCTTTATCTTCCGACTTTTTCTTCACAAAAACACCCAATCATCCTACCATCAAGTCGACGGGCTGCGACGTATTCACCATCTGTGGGAAATACAAATCGTCGGCATAATCAGCTGTACCTCTTGCAGAACCACGATGTCTGGAACACGAGCGAATATTGTTCCAAAAACTCTGAATGAAAGCTCACTGATAACGATTGCAGCGGCTACAGCGCAATCGAATTCGCGCTAGGGCTTCTGCAAGAGGAAAAACAGGTTCATGTGTCACTGGAGCGGCAGCATATTTAAGTTCTGGAAGGATTCTAGGGACTTCCCTCTTTGGCTGCGGATAGCGTCAGGATGCATTGACGTGCATGGATCTGGGTAGATTGGCATTGGCATGCGTAAAACGTGCGTTGAACCAGTACTTGCAAAGTCTGTGCGGCTCTCGCGAGTGACCAGGTACCCGTACGATGCCTGGCAGATCTGAGATCTCGTGCGTGGGTACACTCTGAGGTGACAGCGCATTGATTTTCCACTTGGGTTTCCAATGAAAATGACCACTTCCCCAATTTCTGCCTTTTGATTGCTTGACGCGACGTGCTCCTCTCTGTTTCTTTCTTTTCTTTCCTTACCATCTTTCATTCAACACTCTGGGCCAATTGCTAAGATGCTGGACGGAAATCCAAGAGGAGATCTTGTGATCAAAGTCACCATTGCCTGCGGTATCCTCGAAACGCTTGCTGTCTTCTTACGACTCCTCGCTCGATGGAGAAGCAAAGCAGCTTTCGCCGCTGATGATTGGTGGATTGTGGCGACCTTGATACCTTCGTATGCCATGCTGGCGGTGGGCTGTCTTATGGTCACCATCGGGGGCGGTGGTCGGCATGCTGCAACGTTGGACTTGTACCAGATCGAAACCTTCCTGAAGGCAAGTCATTATATGTGCAACCCGATGCTCTCGAAGCTCTGCTAATAGACTGGTCAGACTGTCAGTGCCGCCCTAATTGCTTACGCCTGCACAATCCTCATGGTCAAAATCTCCATCCTCTTGATGTATCGCCGCATCTTCGACACCGAGGCATTCAAGAAAGCCACGTGGGTTGTCGGCACGGCATGCGTTGCATGGGCTATAGCTGCAATCCTCTGCCTCGTGTTTCAATGCCACCCTATGTCCGGAATGTGGAACCCTGAGGATACTTTCACCAACAAGTGCATAAATCTGCAGGCGTACTACAGGGCAGTTGCATCCTCGAACATGGCGCTCGATGTTGTGATTCTATTCATGCCGTTATATATGGTCTGGAGGTTGAAGCTCGAAGCAAGTCAGAAACTCATGCTGTCGGGCATCTTCGCTTTGGGCGGCTTGGTTTGCGTGGCTAGCCTGATGCGTATCATAACTGTCACCCTGATCAAAGGGGCCGATCTAACGTGTGAGCTCACGATCCCCAAACTCTATCCTCGGGTACGCCAATTGACATGTTTCATGCAGACTCTCTGACGACGCCGTACATGTGGAGTCAACTGGAGCCAACCATGGCTGTCGTCTGCGCTTGCCTGACGACCTACCGGCCACTCTTTGCTGGCATGCATCTCAAATTCCGGAACACTTTCAGCAGAGGCAAGCGCTATTCTTCCGGAATCAATGATAACGACACTTTCATGGAGGTCACACCCGCGCACAGCCGAAGGTCGTCGAGGTGGTCGAAAGGGAGGAGACCCAGTGATAATCGGGAGCTCCTTCGTTTTGAGCGAATGAACAATCAGGGAACGAAAGGAGGGCTGCATGTTGTGAATCTTGCTGGTGTGGCATACACTCCGCCAGCCTCCGGCGCATTGTCTCCCGGGCGAGAGGACTATGGTTTCCCAAGACCTCAAGTGAGCAGAGAAGATTCATATGTTTAATAATAATAATAAGAGAGGGCCAGGTATGCCATCGGGCATAACTTTGGTTGGCACTATAGATCGATAGTTTCGCAACATAGATTTAAGGATACAAGTGTACCTTACCATCCTCATCTCATCCATCGAGCAAGTGCGTCAACAGAAAGCATCCTGATCCGCAATAATGTTGGGTCAACGGACCAAATGTTCTTATCGTGTAGCAAGACAGGAGAATCTCTGTCGTTCCGGTTGAATTCCCTTTGGAAACTCGACTACCTGAACATGTGAGCAGGTACACCATGCCGAGGATTGGTCGACTAGTCCCACAAGACATCCCACATGGTTTCTCCAAGAAGCGGATGTTGGCAATCCGGCGCGTGGTCAGAAGAACCCTGGTTTGGTCTAAACTTAAGTGCGTTGTGCAATGTAAGGCCTACCTGCCAAGCCACTGGTCTCCTGCCGCTACGAAATCCGAAAACTTTGTCATATTGCTTGCGGATCAAGCCAGCATGCATAACCGCAAACAAAGGCAATATCCCTAGCTCTTCGTCTAGTGACCTAAAGCTGTCGAAGGGAAACTTTAGGAGCCACCAGTGTAGGATCGTTGTATTGAAGGTCTTTCGCTCGACTCAATCTCGCCTTTTTGATGCTGAGTTTGTTGCGACAGTGGTGTATCGCAACGCACGGGCTGGTTTGAAAGACCGCGGCAACACGAAGTTGACGTTCCCCATATAGGAGTAGTAAAAATGGGCAGTCTGCTCCTACCCATAGAGTATCTCACAGACCCCGCCAACAGGCACATCCATGACGGCGTCCGTACCCTCATTCCATAGTGTTCCCCAATCAACCTCTTTCGCATCGTTGATGCCTATCGCAGCTCCAGCCTGCCCAGCCTTCCTCTGTATCAGCCCGTGGCTGTCTAGTACCGCAACGTGCGCCGCTTCGTCGACGATGTTCTCTATACTACTCATGGGCAGAGTCAGATAGCCAGTGTTGTAGGAGGCTAATGCGACGTAAATGTAGACGAGAGTCATGACGAGGAAAGAGGGTATGGCAAGAGACCACCAGCGGTTCGGGTAGTAGTAGATACCAAGTTGGTGAAGGAAGGGTGAGGGTAGGTAAGACCAGAGCAGGTACATTACTGGCGAAGTAAGCGGGTAGTCCATGGGTGAGACTGGTGGACCTACGGAAAGCAAGAGAAGAGAGCAGGTACAGCACGAAGCCGTAGTATTCGTACGTAGGAACCTTTGGACTTGCTCTAGGCACCGTTGTAGCAATGCGAGCCGACTTGGCAACAGCCGCTTCCGTGTCATTGGGCGTATCGTTCTCCGAGCTGTCTGGGGTCGTAGGGCGCGAGGTCGTTGTAGAGAAGGGAGGCCGAAGAAGTGACGTCAAAGAAGGCGAGGCAGGCAGGGGAGTGGGCGGTCTGTTATAGTACGGCGGAGCAAAGGCATTAGACATGAGGAAGGAAGAATTGGAGTGGTGGAGAAATGGTGGCTGTCCCGGGCCTCCTGCACCATTGCCTGACTCGGCGCCCGACGACTCATCTGAAGACGCATCATCGAGCGTGTATTGGGACTGGGTGCCGCTATCTTCTTCCTCCTCTTCATCCTCTTCGTCTTTCTCCTCGTCTCCGTACGCTGATGAGGAAGAGCTCGCGAATGCGTGGTCCATTCCAAGGGCTCGAGGTGTCTCTTCGGCTGGTGTGACGGGTTGCGCCAGATCGAAGCTCTGAAGGGACAAGGAGACTGCTCGACCTCTGCTTTGGGGCGCCATACTTGGGTTTTCAAGCTTCAGGCCTGTAGAGACTAAGGTAGGGAGTAGGCTTGGGCATATGTTTTGGGAATCAACACGCTAGCAGCCCTATCAATCTTGCTTACAAATGCGATACCGTACGAATATTCTACAACAGTAGTGCCTTACCCACGCCCACGAATTTTGTTCCTGGGCCAACATTTCTACACTTCTTCTATTGTATGCCAATCATGTCGCTTCGTGGTCAGTCCGTTCTGCGTCGAAATTGGAAATCACAGTCCTGTGAGCCTTGTCGCAAGTCGAAGCTCAAGTGCGAACATGTCTTGCCGACATGTGGACGATGCATCCAGAGAAGGTTTGGACACCGCTGCATCTACCATCCAGCTCCAATGTCGAGGCACACTGTAGGAGATACAGAAGCGTCAATGTCAGACTTGAGGCATAGCTCGCTTGTCGAGAGAGTCTCGTCCGTTGGTACAAGACCTCTTGACTGGATTGGGCCCAATGTACATACTCATCGTCCATCGGCTGATGCGGGGGAAACCCGCTGGTGATCAGCCTGCTGGATACTCGGGACCTACAAGTCAGTAATTTTGTTACACATCTCTCTACGAGAAGCCACTGCGAAAATGCCTCGCTAAATCTAAACAATCAATGTCAGGCTACTCAGCAATATTTAGAGAGAATAAGCTTGGTGAGACTCAAGAGGATTTTTCTTCTCAAGCAAACGCTGTCTTGCAGAAGTATGATATCGCTAAGCCGGTGGCTTCCGAACGTGGGAAGTGTAATCTTGAGAATCAACACCATATCGACCAGGGGATTAGGATACTGCGTAGGTATCCAGACCGAATCATCTGCGATCGACTACTTGGTCGTTACTTCGTTGTGGCTGATGTGATGCTCCCTGAACCTACCATTCGCTACTGTCATGAATCGATCTGGTCAACGTATGGAAGCTACTTGCGAGAGCCCAGGACCAACGAGCGTCTCTCGATTATGTCTAGAGAACTCTGCAAAAACGCCATGAACCCTCTACCTGCCTCATCTAGCACGAAGGAATGGACCGAATCATTTTCAGGTCACAAAATGCGGTGGGAAATTGTTGGTAACTTGTTCACCATCTTCGGGCTTTCCGTTATGACAGTGGCAGACTGGGATGCTCTGTTTGCATGTGACAAAGAAGGAGACGAGTGTAACAAGAGACAATCTGGAGAGAATTCAAGAGAGTGTGCCGAAGATTGTTTGGCTCTGTGCAATGATGTTGATTCTGTCAACGATTTCGTGTCAGCTCTAATGTCCGCGGCATATGCGCTGCAGAGCTTTTACGAAGGAGACACCAGTAAGCCTTCTCCAAAACATCCACACGCCTCACCACTCTCATCTCCAGCGAAAATACTAATGAAAACCAGGCCAGCAACTCTGGAGAAGACATGGAGGCTTAGCTAGGTATTGATACCTCCAATCCATCAAAGGGTCTGCAGAGCTCACCAAATTCAGTGCAGTAACAGCGCTCGGCTTACATCGTGAAGCCGACTTGGCATATTCCTCAACTACCAACATATCTCCTTCTTTCATGGTGTCAGAGTTTCGAAGACCCTTTTCTGCTATGTATTCATTACTGACAAACAGCTGGCAATGTTTATGGGAAGGCCGCCTGAATTGAGTCGTCGCTACACTACCTGTCAGATACCACTAGATCTGAGCGACGACGAGACTATGGCGGAAGGCGAGGAATTGGAAACCATCAAGAGTAAGCTCGACCCAAATGACTGGAGCACTTCCGGCAAAATGTACCCTAGTACTGTGTGCCGAGCGTGGATGTTCATGAGCTTGATTAGAGACGAGATTCTTGAAATATCTCTAGGACCTCCTTTGGGTGCTCATGAGACCCAAATGCGCCGCAAGTGAGTCCCTTCAAGCCCAAAACTATAACCTTGCTGAGAGAAATGCAGAGAGTTGAAGCGCCGCTGCGAGGAAAGATACGCTCAGATGCCTCACGAGTTGCGATGGCAGCCTGATGATAACGAACGCCATCGCTCAAAGTCAGCCCTTCAATTCAGTCTGCAAATGGCACTCTATCAAGAATATAACTTGAACAAGTTTCTGATTGACCGCTTGCCTGATGAGGGAGCTTTTAACGTTAAACAAGATCTCGTGGATACCGCAAGAAAGATGCTTGACGGAATCCTTGTACTGTGTGCCAACAGGGATAAGCTTACGAACTATGCCATAGGATTTGTCTGTTTGGCGAGTTCTCCATACCGAGTTTTCTCGGTGTAGGCTAAATAAGCCATCTAGATCGTCTACCATGGTACTCCATCAGCCGCGATACTAAGCGTTGAGCTATTGAAGCAGTCTAAATTCCCTCAGGATTTGCGAGTATCTCTGCCACGCTCAGAGATCATCCAGAACCTGAGTATCTTCATTGGCGCTTTAGAGTGGGTACGCCCTTCGGAAGGCAACTACATGCTCTGTGAGTTCAGCATGCACAGCTCGTCCGTTCTGTGGCGCGAGTTGACCTCCTAGCTAACAAATCCTAAGGTATTCGCATGCGTAAAGTCATCAAGCGAATCTTGGATCAGGTCCTGGATATGCCTCCACCAAACTCGTGTAATCCAGATAAAAACGCTTTCCATGACCCTGCACCGCCTGATCTTGCTATATCTTCGATCTTGGGTCCACAAGACGAGCCCGACTTCCTGGAATGGCTCAATTCAGTGGACTGGACGAGGGACATGCTTCAAGATGCAAGGACATGAAGCACACAGACGCTACGCTTTGGCGGATTGTGCTTGATAAAGAACACAGCCATACCCTGGTGACCCCCAACATATTGCCAGCCAGTTCTTACAAGGACTGGTTGGTTGATACATGACTGGCGTCTTTACTTAATCTGTAATCGCTCTACATTCCTCCTCGAACGTCTAGCTCATGGATCTCGTGATTCGCATCAAGCTCATGGATCTCGTGATTCGCATCAAGCTCATGGGAGAGACCTTCGCCAATTTCGTGACCTCCGTCCCTTCCATCCTTCTCGTGAACCCTTCCACCCTTCTCGTGAACCCAGATACCTTGCACCGGAGGCACGTATGTCTCCGGTGGCGGCACAGCTGCCCCGCGCCTGCGCACGCAGAACAGCCATACTGCACCAGCAATGGCCAACGCGCCTACAACAAGTCCTACAGCTATGCCAGCCCTGGTTCTTCTCGGCAATCCGGAACCCGAAATGTCTTTTCGTCCGTTAGTGGCATCAGTGGGAGTTTCTGTGAGATTCTTGCTATTGCCGGTACCCGGAGTGCCTTTTTGTCCGTTAGTGGCACCAGTCGGCAGTGTTGTGGTAGTCCTATTATTGTCGATATCGGAAAGTGCCGTCCAGTCTCTTGCCCAGGTTGCAGCAAAATTTTCGATAGGATCAGTACTGATCGGCGTGTCGTTCGGGCCGATAGGTATGATTCTAGACGCTCCAACTCCCGGTCCGGGAGCTTGTGCCAAGAAAAACTTCTCCACTTGCCAATTGATGCCTATGAAGGCAGCCTGCAGAAACGCCTTACCCAGGAAGTAATTGCCGGAGTGATCATTGGCATAGAATGGCCGGCATGGAAAGTATCGCTGAGTCGGAGTCACTATCGGCGCCTCCAGTGTGAGATTTAGCAATTGGAAGGGTACTTTGATGGTGAGATTGCCGTTTCCTGCGTTCTGGAAAACGAATGCAAGGTATGCGGGTGACTTTACGATTTTCTCGTACTGTGGGTCCGTCGTGTTCCAGATATAGAGTCCAACTTGCGAATTGAACATTACAGGCAGGTTCTCAGTGACCGCAGTGCACGTCTCCGGGGACATGAACAAGTAGGGTACGATTGGGTTGATAACGGCCGGCTGCACCCCGTTGAAACTTGCGTTCAGCCTCAGCAAGCCGGTGTAGGAGCCCTCACTGAACGGCGACGATCCATTCTCAACACCAATTTGAACATCAAGCAAATTCGCCATCATTGCTGAATTCGCAGCCAACTCAAATTTTCCTATATCCCCTAAGGCCCTGCTTTGGTCGTACCCACCGAATACCAATGAGCCTTGCTGGCTGAGCGACGCTGATCCATAATGCAGTCCCCAGGAGTTACTAGCAACCGCACCCTGTGCATAGGCGGACCCTGGGACCGTCTGCCCGCTTGCAGTGGCACTGAATGACTGAATGCCCGTGCCTGGCGACCCCAATGAAAGGGTTCCCACTTGTGCTGAATAGTATGTCCCATCCGGCATTTCGATCTGCCAAGCACTCACGGCGGAGATGGTACTGTTGTGAACAGCAAAGGCACCCTGCAGCGTTGGAATCATCATCGTATCCAACACGTTCACCGCCTCGCCACCAACATTATCCACGACATTACTGCTCCACTGCCAAACCAGGCCCACTTCATCTGTGATATTGTGCTGCGCGGTCTTCGAAGCGTCACACTGGTACAAACCAGCTTTTTCTGCTAAGCATTGACTTGTGCCATCGCCGAAGTTTGTGCCGTTGCTATTGCAAAAATATTCCCTGAGTATCATGGATTCCCATACTCCACCGGGATGGAGGTCGACGGTTGACTCGGGCTGGGTGCCTGCAGCGTCGTTGCTGCCGACTTGGACAGTTATCACGGGCCAAGGACCGTCTGGACCGTAAGAGTGCGTTGTGTTCCAGGGTATGACGAGGGGAGTCGCACCAATGAAGGCGACGGGAAGCCAGGTTAGGAGGGCAAGTAGAGGTAGTAGAGAATGCATATTATGGCGAAGGAGAATCACTAAGAGAAATAGGGTTGTTCAAGGTGTCGAAGATGACAAGAAATGATGGGCACGTCCAGCAGAATCAGGAGAGGAGAACAGATGGCAGGAAGGCAGATTGCAAAAGACGTTCCGTTCCGCGCACACACAGCAGCAGGCCAGCATCACCGTGCCTGCCTCCCTTCATATCTCCGTTCTGAATTTTACGGAGCTTTGATGCAGGATTGTGTGTCGAAACACTATGTCGTATACCTGGCTTATTTGCTGCACGGATGCGCAAGGGTGACGGAGAAAACGTTTCGCTTAGGTTCGGCTCATCCGTGTGGGTGCCTCCTTCGTGTGGGTGCCTCCTTCGTCCGTGAAGGTGCAGTAGTGCTGAATTAAAAATATGATCTGCCAAATCTGCTCAACTTGCTCAGGCTGAAGCCTACAGGGTATCGACGTGGAGGAGCCATGGAATTGCAATTTTTCAAAAGTGATCGCCGCGGACTAAAAATAAATTCTCGGTTTCGTCTGGTAGCAAAACTCGAAGCTTCAGCTTGCCCACGCCCCTCTCCTCTCCGCGCGCACGATCTTGAATGCGTGGGCTGGGCGGTTCTACCTCTATACCCAAAAATGAATTCGCAGGGCTTACCAGTCTGTAATGGACCTGTGGGCGTTGGTTTAAATGACCATTCGTCTTGATTTCCTCCTGTATCGTGGTCCTCACTCGTGATGATTTGGGACTGAAGTTTAATCATCACGGTCGCATGGTATTCCTCGCTCTCGACGATTATCATCTGAACGTTGTGGAGCGCTGACCCAGGTCCTAGCTTGAATCCCTCGGTCCCCCTGCAAAACACATGCTAGCACACGAAAGTGAACGTATGGTATCGAGGCTTAGAACATAGCGCTCATTTTGCTGATCGGACTCCCGGAATTTCCGAAAGTCTTACCATTGCATTCTAGAAAGCGCACTGGTCCGATTCCCAAAATACTCGACAAACTGACCAGCGCAGGAAAGAAGAGGAAGCGTATCTACTGGGTCCGTCCGAAAACTGATAATCGCACCTCTATCTCGTTAAGAAATGTTTACTTCCCTCAGATACCACTGCGTTCTATCTCCGACCAAGCAATTCATATACGAGTCTGCCACAGTGTCACCAGCCTCAAAGGCTGAAACAAGATAAACGTACCAAACACTTTTTAGTCCCACTTGACTAACTACAACTCCTTCACTTACGTCCCAGAAAAAGGCAGATATCCCGCAATAACCCCCCCCGGGACACCCAATCCCACAATCCCACCCTCCCGGACCGTACTCCTGCGGACTGTTCGTCACCCTCGCTTGATTCGTGATGCAGTCCGCTCCACAGATCGTGGCGGCGCAGTCGTAGCACGTGCTGACCTCGCCGTGGAAGAAGGTCCAGAAGGCCGCACCGTAGAGAAAGAGGTCGGAGCCACCGTCTGGTCGCTGCCTAATTTCGTATCACCGTTTGAATCTACAGCAATCGGGTTGCCGCCGTCATGAGACAGGTTCTCAATAACGATCTGGTTATTGCGATCGCCACTATCGTTGGAC
The DNA here is from genome assembly GCF_014066305.1 of Letharia columbiana. Taxonomy (NCBI): domain Eukaryota; kingdom Fungi; phylum Ascomycota; class Lecanoromycetes; order Lecanorales; family Parmeliaceae; genus Letharia; species Letharia columbiana. The sequence continues at coordinate 10,624 of NW_023501085.1, forward strand.
GAATCATGATATTTGATCACCGGGCCCGAATCCATCGATGTTGAGTCGAGGATGATAATTGAGCCTGGTGGTCCCCCACTACCGCCATCTATACCAAGGCCGCAGGTGTCGAATGTGGCATTCTGAATGACTGCGACGAATCCGCCCGTGAGGAAAATCCGTGTAGTGCACTTTGAGAAGGAGATGGATTTGAAATTGACTTGCTGATTCCAATTGCGGATACCCACGGCGCCTCCAACGATAGTCTGTAGCAATTAGCAACGACCCAATGAATCCTCAGCCCGGGTTGACTTACAACATCCGTGACAGCCGTGGTGGAACCTTGGTCCAATGCAATGCCAGTATGACCTTTGGAGTTGGTCGGCATGTTGATTTTGATATTGGTAAGCTGGCACGCTTGAGCGATTCCCATTGCAGAGCAAGAACAATAGTATCGGGTGCAATACTCGTGGTGTCAATAATGATGTTCTTCATTGCAATGAAGAAGGCTGTGGTCTCTGACGAGTCATGAGTCGCATAGTCGTAACCGTTCACTACAGTGCCTCCATTGAAATCGGACAATGCTTTGAACGTCGGCATATTGTTGAAGTCTCCGACGAGGATGGTATTCAGTCGCCGGTCCAGCTGTTTGGTGAGTTTATAGGTCCCGCCCGGGACAAACACCTCCGCTGGACGAGTGGTTACTTCGTCGTTGTAGCGACTCCCGCCGTTCCCGTCATCGTTGATGGCGTTTTGCAAGTTTCGAGTGTCGTCTGCGTTGCCGTCCCCGACTGCGTTGTACGACTTCACGTTACGGTAAACGGCATAGGGGAAGTCACCAGGAAGGAATGGAGCGTAGACTCTGGCAGCTCCGGTATGATCTTGTTGAAGCTAGCCAATAGTCTGTTGGATTGCTACTGACAGGCCCGCTGCAGGACGCTACTTCGATGGGAGAAGCGGGCTGAAGCACAGCTTGATCAAGAGGACTATCCTTCCTCGCTAGGAACTAAGGCTTGCTGGGTGAGGCCTGGACGGTGGCAGCTACAGTGCCGGCAACGATGAGCGTCGTCATGCGCCATGAAGAGTTGGGAAAGCTAGGCATTGCGGAGCGTTTGGTAGAAGAATGAGAATGATTCTGGACGATTAGAGCATTGAGGGACAAGAGATGATGAGCCGAGGTCGAGAGAAAACATGACGCTCACATGCACTGCTCAAATGAGCGGCGCTTTCAAGCTTGATCGTTGAGTACCGACAGCTTTCCCAATTGGGCCCAACTTTCCAAGGGGCAATCAAATCCGAGCGCAGAGAAACTCGCAACTTGATTCCAACATTCATGCATTGTGAGCATGTCTATTTGTATGTTTTTGAGAGCGCTTTTGAAGTCTTTGCTTCCAGACCGCTGCCGCTCGGCCTCGCTCGGGTAGTAAGACTGGGATGAAGCTGAACCCCAGCCGCAGCGAAGGATTGGCGAAGCATCCTTCCGTCACGGCGGTTCGATCCTCTCACTCAGCTGCGCCCTGCATCCTCACGTTTATGGGCAGTGGCCTTTTTTTGAGATTCAGGAAGAGAGTGGAGTCAGCGTGGAGAAGCTCGCCGAATCGATTACTAGCTTACCTACAGCAGAAGCGTCATGGAATGCATGAAGAACGCATCTAGTGAGCCACCGAGGAAACGCGAGAAAGCGAAGGCGTTTTCAGCAGGTGCTGCGTTGCGCATAATACATTGTCAGTCTCGTAACTAGTATAAGCGTTTCGCAAGAAGAATCGCATGGCCTTTGTCTAAGAGGGATAGCTTCAGTGGCTGTTGGTATATTATACTGCTTCAAGTAAGATTGGGCGAGAATACAATAATGGTTTTCGAAGTAAAGATAGTTGATCAACATTCACACTTCTCTCCGCCGCCTTTTCCAGCTTCACGTGTCTAAAAAATAGTACTATCTGAACTTCGCCTTGTCTCTTGCTTGAGACCATTGCTAATGACAAATTGCCAATAGACCTCAATTCAGCCATCTAGGGAGCAGCCATGAGGTGCTTCAACCCAGCCAGTGAGGCGGTTGGCGATGTCTGAGCTGTAGCAGTGTGTCGCAATGCCCTTGCAGAGGTCGCCGGAGCCGTCGACCGCGCCTGAGTTGTAGAGTCTCGCCGCAATGTAAAATGCCGTGACATCATCTTTGCCGGATTCGTTGATGCACTGAGCCAGGCCATCGCCGTCGTTTGTACCAGCGGAGCCCTCGCGAACCATGCGAGTCACGACATCTTGGGGACAAGGATTTTGCACTACACCAGTAATATCGCTGTTACAGGTAGCATTGCCGTTGTGGTCCTGCATGAGGCCAGGGTTGCGAACGCCATAATTTGATGTGGGTACGCGAACGCAGCCGCCCGACTCTTGCATGATGATGGCGAGGATGAAGCGATGGTCAACTTTGGTCTCAACAGCAACTTGTTGGATTGCGTTGTAGATGGATCCAACCTCGGGTCCATCGTCATTGGCTTGTGAATACTGAGAGCAAGAGGAGAACATGATTTGCTTGTTGTCATTGAACCTGGGCAGATCGTTGTCAGTCAGTGGTCTCCTTGTTCAGCCAATAGTCTCGGCCACATCAAGACGTTCTAGAAGGCGTTCGTACATATTCTCAAACGATACCCACGCAGAACGAGTGGGAAACTTGGAGCCATCGCCGCAGTATTGGGTGTAGCTGTCCTTACCCGCTCCCACACCATCCGTGTTGTTGATTGAAGAGACGGCAATTGCTCCGTTAGAGACCTGGCCACCAGTCGCAAGAATGTGCTCGTATGACGTGTGCTTGGACTGAAAGTTGCCTTTGCGACTGCTAAAATAAGGATCGTGGGAGGAAACAGGTTGTATCATTTCAGTTTTGAGACGAAGGCTTTGAACACCGTTCTCGCAAACATAGGGGCAAAAGGACGTGCCTGGATGGCCGAGTATTGCCTGCCCCGTTGAACTCTGCGAGCATCTGTCAATTCATATCAGTTGCTTTCCTGCACCAGAACAGGCACTGAAGATGATTCACTCCGCTCTGCAGGTGTAGGAGCTGAGCTCTCGTGGCTGCTCCAAGAAATTTGGAGGCCCCATGATACCTGCCTGGACATGCTGGAGACATGCTCGGAAAACCAGAGCAGACACGAAGGTCTGGTAACTTGCCATCCCAATACGAAGTGTTCAGTTTTTGTAGAAATATAGAAGGCCAATGATAGTGATTTCACGTGATCTTCGTACCTTTGGGTATGGACTTTGCAGCAGCGAGAATGAGACGACTTAAGGAGAACGCCAAGGCTCAATATTTCTTTGCGGGTCAAAGCTAATGGACTTCATCGGCCTTGGAACCTTACCAAATTTCATTGCCGATGCTTGCCGAGGGCGAGAAAAACGTTTTGGTCGCCTGCTGACCGTAGACCGACATGCATGATGCATCTCCGATGGCGTCCAGTATACGCAGACTTTGATCATATGCCATTTGGTCTGGTGCTTTACGCCTTCATGACTCCAGCAGGAGCTGTGAACGGGATTGTTTCTCCGCATGACGCAGACAAAATTTGTCTGGTGAGGCAACGGAAGCGAGGGCTTTGAGTCTCAGCAGCTGACTGCGACAGAACGAAGCAGCATCATTTCGTCTCAAATCTTTAATCTTTTTCGCAAGCTACCCGATTCAATAGAAATTGGTGGTGCCCGTCTGCAGGTCTGATCATAGGCGTCCTTCCACGCCCTGAATTGGTTTCCCCAATAGGAATGAGATCGAGCCCATGGACTGTAAAGTGTTTTGAGTAAGTCAGATGCATGAGCGACGAGTCGTTATGTAGACCGGGTCAAAAGCTGAAGGAAAAGAAAGAATAATGAAATAGGAGGGGAATTGATTTACTGCGCGCTTATTAGCTCATCGCGTTACTAAGCTTTCGGTCCACTAGCGTACATCTGGCGTCATTACTGTCAACTTGGGCATGTGCTCTGCTCAGCTCTCGATGGCTTCAGATAATCCGTGCGCTCCATGGAAACCTGGCACTAAGGCTCTCATATCCAGCCTGGTAAATCATGCACGGGAATCGATGCCTTGCTTGGGCCACCAACGAAGGATGAATCATCGACCACTCACGGCTGCACGAGATGAAGGGCCCGAGAGGGCGTTGAAGCTTTGTCATGGGGGACGATGTGATTACTCGCGCTCATACCCCATTCGTATGCCTGATGAGGGCATTGCCACTGGATTCATGTGGTGAAAATAGTATACTGGGCTGTACGAATCCTTTGGGATTTTGCACCGCCCCAGCGTTTCATACTTGTGGATTTCAGCTTTCCTTAAAAAGCTTTGAAGGACGTGCAACGTGGACACGTATGAATTTTTCATGTAGAACTTTATGAGCATATAAAATCATCAAGCCTTCCTGCTAATCGATTTCCACGTTTTACACTGGAGAACTTGGGACTGCGAACAATTCTTGACATCCTAGAAAGATGGCGGGCCCAAAGTCTGTATTCGCGCATTTCATTGTAAGCCATGCGGACGCCAAGATGATTGAAGACGCCTTACTGACCTGCTCAAGGTTGGCAATGCTAGCGCCTACGGCCAAAGCGACTGGGTGGGCGACATGCAATTGGCGCAAGCCGCCGGTATCGACGCATTTGCCCTCAACGTCGGAGCCACCGACCAAACAACCACGACTCAAGTACCGCAAGCATACGGTGCGGCCGCACAAATCGGTTTCAAAGTCTTCCTGTCCTTTGACTACGCAGCCCAGGGACCTTGGTCGTCCCAGGCTGTCGTCAACACTATCCGTACTTACGCCAACAGCCCAGCTCAATTTACGGTGAATGGGTTGCCACTTGTATCCACATTCGAAGGGACAGCGAAGGCCAGCGATTGGGCCACAATTCGCCAATCGACTCCACTGTTTCTCGTTCCAGAGTGGACGAGTATTGCGCCTGATGACTTCAAGTCATCTGACGAGCAATATGTCGATGGTATCTGTGAGTCCTCGACTCTCATCTCGTCTCTGTATCCCAGTGTCATAGACTAAATTGCCCACTAGTCAGCTGGGACGCATGGCCTCAGGGCGCCGTTGACAAAACCGATGACTCCGATTTAACTTGGCAGTCAGCCGCGGCTCCCAAGGCCTACATGATGCCAGTGTCTCCGTGGTTCTATACCAACCTGCCAAAGTACGACAAGAATTGGGTCTGGCGAGGAGACGACATGTGGCACAATCGCTGGCAGCAGGTGCTCCAAGTGCAGCCTCAATTTGTAGAGGTGAGCATCTCAGAATTTCGTTGCAGCTCTTCACCTGCCTGAACTGAAAAGGAGATTGACGTGATAGATTCTTACCTGGAATGATTATGGTGAATCTCACTATATTGGCCCCATCAAAGAACAGGGTATCCCCCAGGGGGCGCAAACTTACGTGAACAATATGCCCCATGACCACTGGCGCGATCTTCTCCCCTATTACATCCAAGCCTACAAAACTGGGCAGCCTGGCATCACGAAAGAGAAGCTTCACTTTTGGTACCGTCTTTCACCCGCCGCCGCGGGCTCCAGCGACGGTACTGCAGGGAACGCGCCTTGGCAACCATCCACAAGTCCCAATGTCGTTGTCCAGGACAAGGTCTTCTTCACCGCACTCCTTACAAGCCCTGCGACAGTGACGGTGCAGATTGGAGGTAACGAGACAGATATTCTTTCTTCGAATGCGGTTGGAGCGTTTCATTCGTCTGTGCCATTCAACGGGAGGACTGGAGCCGTGACGGTCAGCATTGTGAGGGGCAGCGATGTCGTGGTCAGCGAAGTAGGCCCAGCTATTACGAACAGTCCGCCCAATGGCTTGACGAACTACAACGCTTGGGTTGGAGGTTCTGGATGATGCTCACAGTTTGAGCCGAGAATACCGATTTTTTTGCAAGCACTACGGGCAAGGACCCGGACACGAACTTTTCAATCAGTTTATTCGATGAGCATGGACAGTGCTCGTCAGGCCAGGGGCCTTGAGAAATTGACCAAAAACACCATCGTGGCGAATTCTTTGCCGTTGGAACTTTTTTTTCTTAGCAAAACCATAATTAAAAGTAATATATTTTAGGTTTCGTGCCCCAAACCGACGTACAAAAAAAGGAACCCGGGGCTCGCATTGCCACTTTTCCTTGCAGGCTCGCGGTCACCAATCTTGACAGTAGACATGATAGAAGAGCGCTGATTCAAGCTCTCAGACCTTCGACCTCATTTGAATCGAAGTAGTCGGATCTACTCACAGGTGTCCCCCCACCACCTGGAAAGCCAGGCGAATTAGCATTCGGTCTTGCCAGTCTAGCTAGCCCGCAAAGGATGACCTTACAAGCGTGCGGGTTCAGAGGCAGAGTCAATCTTTGCCAAGCTCGAAGACACTGGTCAAATTGTACGTGGGGCACCCGCTGCTAGGGTATGGTATGAGAGACGAATAGACTCACAGCATGAGTGACCACTCTTGTTGAAATATGCATGTGTGTGTTCCTACTCAGAAGGGGGCTTAACCTTAATCCTCGGGTAGGGGTCACCTAGACCTTCCTTCAGGCGATTAGACGGTTGTATTGGATTGAGTACTTAGCATGTAGTTAAGATACATATATATCGACTTGAGTACCCTCATGGCAAGCCTAGCGTATTTGTTCCAAGCACACATTCATCGATCCTAGTCAGGATCATCATGGGAGTGGGAGGACAGTAGCGTCCGATGAATCGATGTTAAGGCTCTATTGGATCCCCGTGAGATAAAAAGTACCAACCGGTCTTAACGCACGTCCATACCGCGTAAATGGCGAAGTTTAACGATCTTATTTTTCAAACACTGCAGGTAAGGGGGTTGAGACGTCCCGGCAATCCTAGGAAACCTCATGCCGGGAGAACTAGAAGCCGACGACGTGGTATCTAGAATAGATCGAATCGACTCGCGCAATGTAGGAGATAGTACTGACGGTCGCAATCGATAGAGGACTCGTATATCTTCGTAGAACGGACAGTCGCGGATGATCGAAGACTCCACCATCTCGAATCGCGTGCCCAAGATCTTGCCCCATGTCGAAGGGCGAGTCGAATCGAATCAACCAGCGCTCATTTCGAACGGGCGCGAATGATGTAGAGGACGTCTTCCGTTCTTAGGTTAGACTAGTAAACACAAGCTCCCGGGGGTTAGATCTTCTGGCTTTGCTGACAGCTGAAGCAGCCGCAAATACGTCACCCACAGCTAGGTCTTGAGGGCCCGAAATGTGTGAGCACAGCTTATGGGTTCTTTGGGAACCAGACTAGCTCTACAATAAGCTGTTTTCTGACGTGTGGAAGTGGAACTATCAAACCTCTCGGTGGGTAGTATCTTACAGCTTACGTTTGCAGTCAATGCAGTTGAGGATTAACACATATCTCAAAGTATTCTTCGTTAGCAGAAGAATTTTGATGAAGAAAAAGAAGAAGGGCATGCCAATAGACCCCCCGCCCCCCAAACAAGGGTTTCTCACCTGGTGTAAAGTCTGGAATAAACATCGGTGTTACTTCACACATGATTTTCTCCCAACCTCCATCGCCAGAAAGCTTTGGACACATAATTGACATTCGATTTCAGGTCACTGCCGTATACATGGAAGGGCCTCTTGGCGCTGACGCTGCTGTTGTTTATATCCGGAGCGGCGGCTAAATGCCTTAGTTTCCGGGCAGGCGCAAAATCGTGGTATGAACGTCATCGAGGACCGTTTCCGAAGAAGGAGGCATTGATCCGCTGAGCAAAATCGCCAATTATTTTGGGAACCGCTGAAAGCTGTCTCCTTGAATAGATTGGAATATTGATATATACGGATACGGTAGTAATGCCAGGACTCACAAGTCTTCACGCTCGTGGTTTCCTTCCAACATTTTAGGCAACAACTAGAATAATACAATGCCATACACGATCCATCCTCTTTCTTCTCTTCGTGCGCTTTCCTCTCAGAGACTTCCACAATCCTTAATCACTATCTTCGAACTCGGTGTCCCATCAGGCGATCCGACAGCCTCGATAGCAGCCACAAATTCTTGACCCTCAATCACCTCACCGAAAACGGTGTGCTTGCCGTTGAGATGAGGCGTCGGGACAGTGGTGATGAAGAATTGCGATCCATTGCTACACGTATTTCAGACTCAGCATTCCCAGAACTCGCACCTGGAAGTAAGACTCAAAAGGCTTAGGGGTTGACGCACGTATTGGGCCCAGAATTTGCCATTGAAAGCAGATAAGGCCGATCATGCTTAAAAGTAAAGTTCTCATCTTTGAACTTATCACCGTAGATGGACTTGCCGCCCGTGCCCTGTATTGCAATCAAGCAGCCATTAGCAAGCTGGTGCACACAACGCATCCTGAGGCATCAAGTAGCATCACCACCTCTACTGGCCAGATGATTCACCCGACATAACTCAGAGCAGTGCACATACATCACCCCTCGTAAAATCCCCGCCCTGAAGCATGAACCCGGGAATAACCCGATGGAAGCTGCTACCCGCATAGCCGAATCCCTTCTCATTCGTGCAAAGAGCGCGGAAGTTTTCTGCGGTAATTGGTACTTCCTTGCTGTAGAGCCTGAAGACGACTCTAGCCGGCGGGCCTGTGCAGGTCAAGAGGTTAAAGCTGAGACGGTTTGGCTGAGGGGACATAAGTGGGAAGCAGATTTACCATTGTTCACAGTGAGGTCGAAGTAGACGTTTGAGAACTCTGGAACGGGGGCGGGAGAGGCAGATGACGTGCCAGTGGAGGCGATGCCGGACGTTGGGTTGGTGGTAGACTGGGCAGGTTGCCGGTAGGTAGACTGCGATGGCTGAGAGCTTCCTGTGCCATCCCATTCCTTCAGTATTTTATGATGGAGAAGTTCAGACGAAAACACATTTTCAAGCGAAGGAAAACTCAAGGGAAGAATTACCTGCTTGGCTGCTGTCGCCCTTATTTTTGCGCTTGAGTTTGTCTAGGAGCCCCATGATGGCTGATGAATGGGTCTTATATACTTTCGAATGTATAGTCTTTGGGCGAACTAAGTCTGGATATATACAATTTTGAAGAGATGAAATGTTGATATTTCCAAAAATGAGCTGGAGACAAAATCAGGGAAACAGCAATGATGCGCATGTGGCTGAGCTAGCGTTACACCAAAAAAAGTCTAAAGGGGAGGTGGGAGGTGGGGCGCAGAGCTAGGTATAGCAGTATTCCCTTGAGCCAACATATTCCCATAAGTAGTAAGAGAAAGCAGACCTGAATACCTACACTGAAGCCCTTGACAGCCTGCCAATTAAGTAGTTCAATTTGGTGCATGTATGTTGTATGACGGATGTCTTGAGCAGTAGGCCCTGACATCATGGCATTGCTGCTTCTACGCGGGATACATTCGACAGCTGTGGTGAGAAGAAACCCTAGATGCATGAAAATTCTGCTTGTATGGCGAGGCTTTTTGGGTAGTGACAAGGAAAGGACAGCTAGCTAGACACACGGCATTGAAGTCACGGGGGTTTCCTTGCTGTCAGCTCAGGCTACTATTCAAACCACGATACACAAATCACATGATCATACAATTTGACGAGTTGATTGCCACAAACGTTGCGGCCTTCGCTCGCTTCTGCACTCCCTTGGCAGTGGGTTCATACTCCCTGCCAATCCTGTCTCCAGGGGAACCTGGAAATGTAATTTTCGACATGTTCAATAGCTGAGTGGGTAACTCTATTGGTGGAGAGGAGGTGTGCAAGCCGCATACTTGAACTTGCATGGCAAGTGGTTGTTGGGAAGATTGGGCGGCGGTGACCATGATGGCGTTCAACTGGCGAAGGTTCCCTTCGGAGACAGGCCCGCGAATATGAGAGGAGCCATCTCTGAAAGAGACGGCGAACTGGTTTGATTGGCTGGGTGAGAGGGCGATACTCTGTTCTGTTAGCAAGTCAAATGACTCTTATGCACCCTGAAAATACGCTGGAATTGCAAACTTACATTGACTCCCAACTTGCCATGCCTTCTCAGCAGCTCTTCCAACTTCTGATACTCAGAATCCAAATTGCAGCTGCCATTTCCGTCCCGCCATAGAGCAAACCACGTCTCTTTAACACCTAACGTGACCAACGTCGGCGTACGGCTTGGCTGTTCTAAATCGATAAGTCTCTCCAGACTTGAAGGTATCGAGCTCCAGGTTGCACGGGCACCCGGGAATGTAGCAAAACAGCTGCCTTTAGGACCAATCGACACTTTGGTCTGTGCCATATCCCAGGATTTTGATGCATGAAGTCGAAGCCATGACTCTAAATTGTCATAGGCGGCTTGTCTTGCTGACCCTAAGATTCTAATATTAGGTCCTTTCCTAGAACGGAACTTGAGAGATGCGTGACTGGGTACAATGAGGGAAACGGACATGATTTATAGAAAGAACCATGTTTCAGATTTGGACCTTGCTCTCGCCTTCTGGTCCATTTCATCTGCCCATCTATGGCTTGGTACCCAAAGAACCAGTCAAGGTTTGGCCCTAAAGCAACACACAAGGGGCGGTTGACATCCGTGAGCTTGGCAAAGTCTTTGGTTGCACGCGCCCAACTATACAACCGAGAAGATATGAGAAGACGGAATTACAAAAACGAGCAGACATGAACTTACATTATGGAGGAGAGTGGTCTCTCAGGGGAGTAGAAGTAGAAATCACCTGTGAAGCCAAAACAGAAGGTCAAATCTGACATGTCGGCTTCGAAGAGGGGCAGCAAGACTCATTCAATGCTCCAGATACAAGACGTGGTCATTATGATATTGTCCTCCATTCTGTCAGCGCAATCTCTGCACTGCTGCTCCGCCTCACCGGTCAGATTGAAGATATGTTGGTAGCCTGATACCTTTTTTTAGAAACCATTAGCCGTGTTCCATTTTATATTCTAGTGCATAACTTTATGCACACTTCTTACATTACATTACTTGTACTCGTATTATGTAGGCGAGATCTTATCTCTTGGCAATGAAGCACCTGGTCTTGGCATGGATGGACAGCCAATCCATTCCAGACTTCAATTTCGCATACCAGCCCCTGCAGCTGACAACCCCTATTTGGGTCTATCAGCGCCAGGAATGTGAAGGGGGAAAGGCGCGGAAGAGGGGGGGGGGGTTTGTGGAGAGCTCCACCTTCTCTTCTTCTTCTTCTTCTTCTTCTTCTTCTCATCACTGTCACTCCTTTACAGCGTTGCATAGAACCACGGCCCTTCGGCATCACACTCCTTACACGGGTCATACAAGGTCACACAAGGTCACACAAGGTCACACAAGGTCACACAACAAGATCACACACGGTCACAGACGTCTCGCAAGTCTCACAATGTCGCTCCTTCTAGTATCCTGTCTCACACTCCTCCCCTACCTTTTGATTCCAACTGCCGCGCAGACCTGGACATCCTGCAACCCCCTCAACAGCACCGACTGCCCACCTGACCTAGCCCTTGGCACATCGAATGCCTCTTTCACTCTGAATTCTACCTCGTCCTTCGAATCTTCCCTCTGGAACACCACTGCCGGCGCCTTAACTTACAATTCCTCTGGCGCCGCCTTCACTATCGCCCAAAGAGGCGATGCGCCCACAATCCAAAGCAAATTCTACATCTTCTTTGGCGAAGTCGAGGTCTGGCTCAAAGCCGCCCCGGGTCAGGGGGTGGTCAGCAGTGTGGTATTGCAGTCCGATGATTTGGATGAGATAGATGAAGAATTTATCGGCAACAACGATACCCACGCCGAGAATAATTATTACGGGAAGGGCAACACGACTGATGCATATGAGAGGGCAAAATGGTATCCCCTGCCCAACGGTGGGAGTCCGACCGAAGGGTATCACAACTACACGACACGATGGACAAATGAGAGTTTGGAGTGGTATATTGACGGATCCATCGTGCGCACGCTGGCATATGCCGATGCGAATGGAGGAGCGAGCTACCCCCAGACACCCATGAATGTCCGCATAGGCATCTGGGCTGGCGGGGACAAAGATAATAGTAATTACACCGTGCAATGGGCTGGCGGGGAGATCGATTACTCCAAGGGCCCGTACACAATGTTTGTGCAGTCGGTCCGCATAAACGACTACTCTACTGGCTCAGAGTACAAATACGGCGACACAACCGGCACCTGGCAATCCATCCAGACCGTCCCCGGTAACTCTACGGCCCTAAAAATCCTCACAGCCCCACCTTCCGAGAGCGTTACCCAGCGCTTCAAGGGCCTCTCCCACGGCGCGCAAATCGGCATCTTCAGCACCATCATTGCTGCTATTGCAGTCTGTGTGGGGATGTGGGCGTTCTGTTGCGTCAAGCAAAGGAGGGCTGGGAAAGCGGAGAGGAGGGTAGCAGACGCCATGTATGAGAAGGATACGGCGGAGTTGATGGCATACCGCGCAACAAGGAGGAAAGGTGGACATGTAAGCGAGAGGGAAATGGAAGATGAGTTCTGAGAAGGCCTGTTGTCACATGGGTTCTTTGGTAGGAGCGAGTATGTCAACAGCATTTCAACAGCGAGCTCGGAGGACTAATTTGTAGCTGGATCTACACGGGTAAAATAGAGGTTTTAGAATTACGATATCAATCACATCCTCTTGCGGTGGTGTGATTAGTTCTTTGACAGCTTTACGGTTGTCGAGGTGCAGCAATCATGGCTGATATCCACTGCTGTAGTTGAAAACATGGTGAAGTACTAGACGAACTGTACTTACTGACATATTGACGAAGGCCATGTCCAACCTTCGCCACTGTTGTACAATATAAGGATTTACTGCTGTCCCTCGATTCCACAAACATTAAGGGTAAAGACAAGGACACACGCAAAGGAGGGATAACCAATATGGTTATACGTGCGACGAGGATAAACATAGAGACAAAGCCGCTCTAAGATGGAACGACTGGTAGTCACGAAGGCGAGCAGATCAAGTTCTTCAACACGATGAACAAGTCTGACTGGTATGGCATGTATGTGAGTCATGGGATAAGACAGATGTGGCTGGCAACGGGGCTGGCAACGTCCAGGATGGATGACCCTACATATTACGACTGCGAGCAGCCTTGGGTCCTTCTACACAACGACTACAACGGCACTCAGAGCTCAACAAGACGATGATTATATGGTTTACGATTTAGGGCTTACAGAGTCATGACGACTGCTTTAGCACCATGGCAACAAGGCAGGCAATCTACAACTAAGTTCTTCGAGTCATGCAACTACAACAGTCAGAGACAGGGATTAAAGTCCTTCATCAACAATTACTCTGGGATGGCAGGCAGGCAGTTAAGTTCTTCGACGATCACTACACCTGAGAGCTGGTAACATTCAGGAAAGATGATTCTACAATGCGGCGTTTGACGAGGGAAAACAGCTGGCATTTTGGCTAAGATGACCACGGCTTCTCCAATCAAAGGCTAAAGGTGATACGACAAAAGCGAGTCGTGAATAGCTCTGATTTGTGCGTCTATCCGGACTGACCTTAAGCTCGTGAGCTTCTGCATAGACTCGGAGCACTTCCTACGTTTCGATTCAACAACAAAGTCCTCGTTACTATCGGATGAGAATGTGCTTCCGAATATAGAAATAAGGCTTCATGATAGCTTGAAGGAATATATATACATATATACATGTTATCGCAGACGTGTTCGCGGGTTCAGCTTTTGTCGTTCATGCAAGACATCAAGCCGTGCATGGCTATTTAAGCTGAATTGAGCGCTAGTGTGATCAGATCATTCTCAGCCTCATCGATCTCCCTCGCTATCTCTCTTATCTGTTGTTTCGGCTTCCATCCACTCCCAATGCAAGTGGCTGATTCAACCTCTTCCTGAGCTCCCAGGTCCTTTCAGGCGTACGGATGGCTGTCAGCTTTCAGTCTACGCTCTTACGAAGTAAACCAAAGCAGTCATGGGCGATCCACTTTCCATATCTGCAAGTGCGGCGGGGCTTGTCTCTTTAGGCCTGACAGTGTGTTCTGGTCTCCTCGACTACTACAGTGCATGGAAAGATCAGCCTTCTGATGTCTCCGAAATGCGGGAATCTTTGATAGCTCTCAACAAGACGTTCGAACTGCTGGACGAGAGGGTCCACCATCCTTTATTTGACCCCAAAAGCGTCGATCGAGTCACAAAAAGCATCAAATCTTGTGATGCTGGGGTTCAGAGACTACGAACTAAATTGGAGAAGATCCGTAATGCTAAGCCAGGTTAATACCTATTTGATGCTTCAGTCTAGGTCGTGAAAGATGTTTTGGGAGTGGGAAACATTGTTTCTCCTAGCATGCTCCAGAAAGTCATCTTACCACTACATTGCGTGTCAAGAGATGGAAATTTCCCCCCTTGCCCTGTTTCTAGATTCGTCTGACAATCTGGTTGTGTACTATGCTATGAACATCCATCCTCGATACGTTCTCTAGACATCTCTCATTACTCGAGTCTTTATCTAAAAACGGCACGCTGACTCCGCAAGTACCATCAGGTATGAGCGCACGTTTCCAAAGAGCTCGGTATCCATTTCAGCGAAAAACGCTAGAGAAGCTGCGGCGGACGATCTCGGATCTTCGAAGCAATCTGAGTCTGGCAATGTGAAAGTGGGTGGGTAGGGGGGGGGGTTTTTGGGGGGGTTGGGGGGGGGGGGGTTTTTTTTTTTTTTTTTTTTTTTCCCCTTTTTTTTAAAAATATATTTTATTTTTTTTTTTTTTTAGCACACTTCAACTCGACATTTCTACAACGTCGCTTGATCGATTGAGTCAAGTCGATACAAGCATAAAGAAGCTAATTGACAACTCCGAAGTCTCCAGTACGAAGATCCTTGACAGCATTTCGAAAGTACACCTCAGTCAGGAGCAAGAGAAGTTGCGAGCTCTTAGTTCCGAGGAACAGGATGTGATAAAATGGCTCTCCCCCCTGGAATTCTTCTCCAAGCAAAGTGATGCTCTAAGTAGACATCAGAAAGGCACCGGTCGATGGCTGCTCGAATCTAACGAGTTTCGCTCTTGGGTTGGTACTGCTGGAAGGGTCCTTTGGTGCCCGGGAATGCGTGAGTAATGCTTTCTATGATTTGAACCGAAGCTAGAGGACAACCTGCTGACTTAGAAACAGCTGGTGCGGGTAAGACTATCCTAGCGTACGTAGTCTTGCCACTCGAAAAGTCTTTGCTAGAACTATGCTTCTTAGATCAATAGTCGTTGATTATCTTGAGCAAGAGCACAGACGGGAAAAGACTGGGGTTGCCTACGTCTTTTGTATGCACAACGGTGCAAATCAGACTGCAAGTAACTACCTTGGAAGCTCGCTACGACAACTCGCCAGGCAGAACGCTGCAATCTTGGAGGATATCAAGTCATGTCATAGGCATCATACTCGATATGAGACACGTCCCTCTCTCGATGAATTTGCTAAGCTACTTCGCTTACAGGTCGAGAAATTTGATGAAGTGTTCATTGTGATCGATGCTCTTGATGAGTGCCCTGAACATGACCAAGTTCGAAAGTCTTTTCTCGCCGAGGTCCGTGCTTTGCTACCTAAAGTGAGCCTCATGGTTACTTCGCGAGATGTGCCGTCTATCGAGAACATGTTCAAGCACGACATACGCCTTGAGATTCGCGCGCGAGACCAAGACATCAGGGGATTCATCAAGTCACAGATGGAGCAGCGAGATGGACTGGTCGAGCTCCTTGAAGGTCATAGCGATGTGCAATCCACAATAATCGCGACAGTACTGGAGAAGACAAATGGCATGTTAGTCAGTCACCAGGTCTCCATCGCTTCCAAGCTCACCAAAAGAAAGGTTCCTGATTGCAGCGTTGCACATGGATTCTCTTGCCAAAGAAGACAATATTCGGGAACTCAAGGAAAGTCTCCAACGCCTGCCCATGGATCTAGACAAGACATACGATGACGCGTTAGAGCGAATCAAACAACAAGACTCTCGAAAGCTAGCTCGAGCTGATCAGGTCTTGACGCTCATCAGTTGCGCAAAACGACCTCTGAAGCTGGAAGAGATGCGACAAGCTCTGTCCATCCGTAGAGATGATACCTTTCTGGACCCAGAAGCTTTACCTAGAGGGGAGTCATTTATTTCGACCTGCTGTGGCCTCGTGGTTGTGGAAGATGAAAGTCAGATCGTTAGACTGGTTCATTATACCACCGAAGAGTACTTCAAACGTAAGGTACAACGCTATCGTAGCCCAGAAGCTCACGGACATTTCGCTAGTATTCTCGTTACCTACCTCAGTTTCACAACATTCACAACCTTTTCTTTGGACACAATAGTTAAAGACGCTATGAATGAAGCAGCAGCAAGAGACGCCAACATTCCAATGACTTGGAGCGAGGAGCACAGTGCAGTAACAAGGTATATGGAAGGCCTATTTGAGAGCAACGTTTTAGTGCAATATGCTGCTGAGAACTGGGGTCGCCATACACATGATGCATTTACGAACACTAGGGATAATCCTGATTCTTGCCTCACCACTACCGATCCCCATAACATCGAGGTGGAAAACTTATTGAGTCTCAAGCAACTGATACGGGACTTCCTGGAAAAAGAGCATAATACTGCCTGTGCCAACGAAGTTTTTCACCATGTCAAGAAACAGCTCCACAATTTGAACTTAGGAAGGGAGTTTCGTGGCCCAACCAATGTCACAAATCTGCACATAGTTGCATCATTCGGAATCCAATATTTCGTCGAATACTATCTGGACCAAGGGGCAGAAATTGATGCAAGAGATTCTTTCGGTATGACAGCCCTACACAAGGCTGCCGAAAACGGTCATGTTGAAGTTGTGCGACTACTTTTGGATTCTGGGGCTACAATTGGGATCCGAGACCAGTGGGAATTTAGTGCATTGGCCAGGGCTATCGCTAAGAACCATGTGTCTGTGTCACGATTACTTCTACAGAATGGTTCAGACCCTGGATTTGTGAGGGACCATCGACATTCAACAATATCCATCGCGGCTGACCGAGGCCACGAAGAGTGTCTGGTGCTTCTGGCAGAATGCAGAACCGACGATGTTAGAAAGAATGAACTCATGCGAGATACCTTATATGACGCCGCTTCCTGTGGACGCGAGGGTATCGTGCGTCTTCTAGTGCGTGGCGGAAAAAACTGGAACATCCCGAGAGAATACGTAGCAAGGGCGATGACCAAGGCAGCTTCTCAAGGTCAAATCACGATAATGAAGGTCTTGCTGGAAGCCGGTGTCGATGTCAGCTCTCCGTTATCACTTGCTGGGGAGTCACTTCAGGAAGCGGCCATGCGGGGCCGTTCAGAAGCTACGGAACTGCTCCTCACAGCAGGCGCTAATCCCAACCGAAAAACGGATGGTGGTGATTTGCCCCTCCATGCAGCAGCTCAAAACGGTCATGTGGGCACCGTTGCTCTGCTGCTAGAAAATGGTGCAGAAGTAAACGCCCTTAACTCGAAAGGCGAGACAGCCCTGCTTGTTATAGCAGGTCCGAGATACGGGTTTCTGGCAAGATCAACATCGTCGCCTGAGGGTTCAGTGCTTGTCATGCAACAGCTCCTTGATAAAGGGGCCAATACAGCTGTAACGGAGCGTCAAACCAATCGAACTTCACTTGAATGCGCAATTCTTCGAGGCTACGAACGTTTGGTACGGCTTTTAATCCAATATGAGAGCCTTTCCGCGAGCCAAAAGGTCCTTATGCTCTATTTGACACGACTCTATCACGAAATGGGAGGAATGTCAAAAAATGATGAGGCCGTCAACCGACTACTTTGTGAAACAGAAGCACAGGATTTGGGAAGTATATCGGAATTACTGCTGATCACCGTCCCCGCCGAGAAAGGGTACAAAAGTGTGATTCTCAAGTTCCTGCAATCGGGTGCCGCCATCGAGGCCAAGGATTTCCACGGAAATACGGCATTACAACTGTCTGCATGGGAAGGCCATAACGCAGTCGTCGAACTTTTGCTACACCACAAAGCCGACATCAACTCAAGAGGCCCACTTGGAGGCTCAACAGATGCAACTCCACTCATGATGGCTGCCAGCAAAGGAAGGACTGATGTAGTAAGGTTCTTGCTAGATCAAGGAGCTGACATCGACGCTGCATCGACGAATAGAGACTTCGGTAGTACCGCCGTTGCTCAGGCTTTGTATGGAGATCACACAGCAACAGCAAAAGCGCTACTGGAGAGAGGAGCTGATGCAAACGCCAGATACAATCGATACTCTGAAGGCACACTGCTCCACGCTGTGGCCAGAAATTCTAATTGGCAGAGTCAGATACCGAACATGGACCTACTTCTCGAAAATGGAGCCGATCTGGAGGCGAAAGATAGTAACGGGCAGACGCTCCTTGCAGTGCGAGTCCAGTATGAAAATTTAGAAACGGTGCAGTATCTCCTAGAGAGAGGAGCCGATCTGGAAGCGAAAGATAGGCGTGGTCAAACGCCCCTGTCAGTGGCAGTTCAGAAGGGTACACGAGAAACGGTGAATCTCCTTCTCGAGGAAGGGGCCGATCTGGAAACGAAAGATAACCATGCTCAGACACCCTTGATGGTGGCCGTCCAGAAAGGTTCACCACAAACAGTGAACCTCCTTCTTGAGGAAGGAGCGAATCTCGAAGCGAGGGATAACAATGGTCATACACCTCTAGTGATGGCAGTGCGAAGCGGCAGATTTGAAAACGTAGAACTCCTGCTGGAAAGAGGAGCAGATCCGGAACCACTTTCTCCCAGCGTAACAGCTGAGAATGACGATGTTAACAAATGGGATTTCAACAGAGCCGTCCAACTCGTCATGGAAGCTCGGTCAAAGACTACATGATGACACCGCAGCTGGGGAGAATGTCAGTTTCGGAGTCGCGGAACGAGACGAGAAAGGTGACTAGCTATACCATCTTCAACAGATGGTGTGAACAAAAGCCAGGCAATGGCAGCAGCGTTGACTTGCAATATATAGTATAAAACATACAGGGAGTACACTTTAGCGTCTGGGCAGAAGGCACTGCAAGAGACTGGGGCAGAACACATGAAGAGAGGGAACCCAAAAAGTGCAGTTGGGGCATGGTTTAGCATATGCACAACCTTTTTCATTTCTTGGCATTTGGTTCTGTCGCGCAACGCGGCTGATAATTCTTGGAAATCAACAAAGTCACAAAGACAATTTTCCCTGTTTAGTGCCAAAACAATAATGTTTCACATTCATGTGCAACCTTTCTTTTAGGGAGAAAGCTCAAAATAGGCGTAAGAATCCTTGCGTATGCTTCTTTACAAGAGATATTCCTGCTTTATGCCTAGTCGGGGAGAGACCCCTGTGTGAAAGGTCTGTGTAAAGAAGGTCGGTGCGTATTTAGATGCGGTCCACCTCGAGGGGCGCCCGTGCGCGAAGGCGCCTAATCGTGGTCCCACCACTCGCTAAGAGCAGCGATGAGTGGGACCACGATTAAAATAACCAAGTCGTAATTACTAATTCATACCCCGAAACTATATCCTTACCCATACCCTAATTACTGAATCATACCCGTATGATTCATAATTTCCTACTTGTATGATTCGTAATTTGCATTCATGATAAAAATCGCAAAGAAAATTCCACCTGGCCATCCGACCATAGAAAAATATTTTTAATTGACAAAATTTTTGTTGTTTACGTATATATTCACCTAACAAAGTCACAGTTTCCACCGTCCTGACCCGATAAGATCTGTTCGGGAACGCCTGGTTTGGCCTTTTGCCATAGACAATCGTACTAGGTACAAAGGTCGGCATCAAAAGTCCTGCAGAGCGATATCCCTGAAAGCAACTTTCCATTGGGGAACCCTAGAACCATCTTCTGGGAGTGCACCATTTGAAGTTAAGGGTACCTACTCTTTTGGGGGAGCGGATTGTGCAAGCAACCTTCCGGGGGGGGGGGCGCTAACGCGGGAGTCTTAGCATGTGTTAATAGATATACCCGCTCGGGTTCGCTCAGTGCTCCCTCCAACCCCTTTTGGAATTCATTCTGGACGATGCCCCCTTCTTGCGAACGTTAGCTCTTTTCCCAACATTGGCCCATGCCTATGTTTGGTACGATTGTTCTCGTTACCTACGCTATCGCCTACGAGACTTCTCTTACCCTTGAAGTAGGTATTTACACCAGCGCCCAAAACCTATACACGGCAACGTCACCTTCAGGCGTCCAAAAGACACAGTCCAGTCAGCTGCCTCGAAAGCGAAACCGAAGCAGCTCGATAACCCGTTCCTCCAAGAGGTTGGCCACTGAAGGACTGGGTAAAGAAATAGAAACCAGGGAGTCGGCTACGCTATCAGTCGCAACCTACAGCGATTCCGTCACAAAGCCCCCACCGTTGTCCTCTACGGCGCCGTGGTCGCTGCTTTTACGAAACCTAACGTTCTGATCGAGAAGAGGCCTCAAGCAATGAGTGTCCTTTTCAACAAGGGCAGCCCTGATCCCGAAGCGCCATTTAACACTTGGCCGCGTCTAAGAGATCTGGACAGACGTAGACGAGCGCTCGCCGTGTGGTCGAGCATGCTGGCATTCATTGTATCAAGATGGGATTTTGATACAGTTAGTTTTGTCACCTCTAGGAGGACTAGCGCTAAAGTCTGCTCATTACTCTGCCCATATACGTGTCAGAGGAAGTGTCATGAGGCTGACGCTTCCTCGGCTTCTCCTCCTCTGAAGTCCCCAAAGGCTCTGGGCTCGACCTCTTCTTTTGCTTCGCGAGGTTCTGCAAAGCCTCTTGACGTATAGACTCATGGGTTGTGTGAACCACGGAAATCCTGCTTCGCCTCTCCATTTTAGAGTCAAAGTCCGTCCACTCTGTGATGTTGTGAATGGTTTCTCTTCCCAAGATACCTGTGACTGCACCTGACGGCGATGCGAGATGAATGCCAAGTTGCCTGAGACACATGTCCCCCGCCTGTGGAATGTTAGCCGCCTTTGGATAGAGGAGTTTGCACCTGCAGACATTTACCTTTCAGGTTGTCACCGAGCGGTGCGTTCCACACCAGTCCATCTATCCAACTCATTGCTGTCCTGGTGGCTTTCCGTCATGACATTGTTAAGCACGGCTCTCAGCGTCCATAGCTCCTCCTCAATCGTATCCATGCGACGATAATCAGCGATACTCTCAACAACCCGTCGATACTGGTCGCGCATCTCAGGGCTGGCTATACCGAAGAGGAGAGCGACGACACGGGTGATGTGGGCGCAAGCGTTGCGCAGCAGCTGTTTCAGGAAACCCTCCTTAGTGTCAGCTGAAGGCCTGGAATCCGAGGTCTTTAGCAGAAGAGGTGCATCTGCGAATTCTTTTCCTCGCTCATGCCAACAACCGTAATGTACCACCCCTGAGGATCCCCCATTCTCCTTTGCGAATTCCGGGTGCGCTTTGAGTATTCTCTCGTCGTTGAAGTGACGCTGTGGATCTGGTAGATTTGGTGGATGGAGTGACAAGAAGAATTTGATGTCGTCGTATATCTTCTCGACAACATCAGTACCATAAGCGTCCACCAGAGCCGTTGAATTGTGTAAATAGAGTGTCTCTCCGTTAGGGTCAACAGCCCAATGAATTGCCGGAGGTGGAGTACTTCTCAGGATACCGTTGGCTTCGCTGGCTTTCAGGTCGCGTTGCTTCTGATAGTGGTGGTCCGTGTGATCGGCCTGCTTGTTCATGATCAGTTCCTTCTTAAGTCTCTCCAGTGATTGGCCATTACGACTTTTCACACACAGAGGTGACTTGGTGATGGAAGCTTAGAATCGATTGATTGGTACCACAAGTGTTGTCTCCTCACTTCAAAGCCTTGAGGGCAGCAGTGCACATCACGTAGACATTTAATAACGAAGGCTAGATCTCAACCATAGTATGGCTCAGCTTTGAGATCTCGGCCACTTCGTCTGCTTGTTCGGCCTCCGAAGAATGAGTGCTTTGTTGGTCTCTCAAAGATAGTACCTCACCTTTTTAAGCCAAGTATTTATATCCACCCGGAAATGCCTGCTACCCGGTACAAGTAATGAACGGTCTGTAATCCAATAAATCTAAATCTTTAATAATTCTTTCTTTCACAATAGTCTAATAAAAACGAAAAAAATAAATTACAAAGCGTAGAATAAGACTTCTAAGACTTGAAAAAAAAGAGATCGGAGTTATATTGACACAGGTGTAGTATAGTATAATAAAGTCTGCCTAGATCCTTTAAGCCTATGCCGCGTATTGGGGTGGGGGTTCGGAGTTAGGTGTGGGCTCGGGGCGAGTCTTTGGGGGGTTGTCCCCCAAAACTCACCCTCGGATTTATCGGATCTTAGACCGTGCATTACCGGGTGGATACGAAATAATGTATTGTCCATCTTTTTCTGGTCCCAACTGCTCCGACTGCATCTCATGAGACTTTTTAGAAGTAAAGCCGACTTAGGCGTCCTTCACGTATTCAACGCTCCTTTCCTGATCCGAGGCGGCAAGGTCTGAACTATGACCTTGGTATCGAATGCCGTACTGCGCTCACTGAGCATCTTGCAATGCTATTTGTACCATCTTCTGCAACGGCAACGAGACTATTGTATAGGATACTTTCTTGGACCTGGAACAGAGCACTACTCAGCGCATAGAGACATTGAAATACGCGCCTCGCAATCGCCGGTGCGTCATGAACAATGTCATCAAACCGCACGTTCGCTATTGTAGGGACTCGGCCGCCTGTTTTGTAGCGTATGGCTGGCTGGTAAAGAGAGCATAAGAAAGCGGCAAGTCTTTCCAACACACTTCGCTTAGGATCTATAACATAAGGGCTCAGAGTACTATGTCCTGGTTTCAGAGATAGTGGGCTCTTTAATGTGTGCGAAATATCTCCTTCCAACTACGGTCCAATCAGCCCTTCCGAACGAACGCGCCATCCTAATCGGTCCTGGCACACGAACCCCTCTATCCTACTCATCCAATTGCCAAGGTCCCATTCGCAAACGGACGGAACGGGTCCCGCACGCTCAAAAACACCATGTCAGCCTCCACAAACCCATACAATCCCCCGCACCCTATGATGCCCGCCAACATCATCCCGCAAGTGCTATGCCGCATCGACGGCGTAGGCATGATGGTCAGACGCGCGGTCTCTTCGGCCCATACGCGCGTCCGCGAGAATTGCACGTCGACGTGGTCGGGTAGTAGGCTTATCTCGTACATCATCTCTTCTGACGCCGTCACGAGGAGCTGGATGGCATGGTGGAAGGGGATGGGGGAGCCGTAGTTGGTGTATTTGATTATGTAGGGCGTGGTGGGGATGCGGTAGAGGAAGGGTTCGGGGGGCAGGGAGAGCCTGGGGAGGTTAGTCGTTGCGCGATCATGAGATTGAGGCATGGCTTTGGGCGCTTTTACTGGGGGAAAAGCCGTTGGGTGTTGTGTTTGTTGGTAGGTTGATGGTGGGTACGTTTGGTGCACAATTCGTTGCCGTTTTGTGGTCGGAGGTGGTATTGATTAGGGTCTGGCCATCTCCACAATAATTGATGGGAAGCGTCAGTGCTTGGACGACTGTGACCAGCAGTATTGAGACGGTAAGTCGACATGGCTGACCCTGCTTCTGTACAAATGTGAACATGATTGAGCGGATTGTGTATGATCTGATACGGGGAGTAAGAGGGGTAGTGTGGGGAGTATCACAAATCTTCCTAAAGAGCTGTTCCTTCAGTGAGTTGCGACTTGCGCTAGGCGAGCAAACGAGCCACCGACAGTCAAAAGTCTTGATCATCAGGTTGTCAGCGCGTAGACTGTCTTCGCAAATACTAGTATACCCATCCGAGCAGAGTTCGAGTGAGTGAGAGAAAGTCTTTGTTACTTAATGATCGGGCAACACGCCTCTCTCTCTCTCTCATCATTATCCTGGTACCCCAGAGGAAATCTTGCCACTGTTGATACTTTTCCCATAGCACTACTGTGAGCTTTCACAAAAATCTGGGAAAGTGTGTTTGGACTCCCCGATTCCTACTGTCCCGACTCGTCAATCACAGTGGCCTTCTTTTCTTCCCTCCTTTTTTTAGGCTGCAAACATGTGCCCAGTCTCTCGTCAGGTAACAGCTGGGCTCGGCGAGTTCGCATCAAGAGGCGATTTTGTTTGGCTTTCGGCACGGAAGGCGAAGTTTGATGTCTATGAGTCGGAAGGTATCGGGTTCTCATTTTAACGATATTCTCAGCACAGCATTCGTACCTAGCACTTGCTTCAACCGGTAACTACGCAATGTCTAAGCGATAACTGTTGAGTACAGTGGCTCTCCACCCTTCTCCTGTATTCGTTAATCAAAGGTACCCATTTCCAACTCTCGAAGAGACTTTTTTTGAGAAAAAGAACCATGGAGTCAATTGCAGATTTGAGCAACTACTTCTTCTTCCATACCCCTGGGAGACCTAATTTGAAGCAAGGCATACGAGCGTATAGTTACGGTACTGCAGACGTGCTCACCGATGCTCAGCTAGTTGCACTGACTCTGAACGAGATCTGCGTTCTGCAAGGCAGAGGACAGGTCTTATGGTACCCCAGCTATCAACATAATGTGATCATCCTCTTCCGTGAACTTGAGTCAAGGAGCGAGAACCATGCTCACTGAGAGCCTAGGTCAATCGTCTACCCAACCTGATGTAGTGTGCGAAGGGGTGGACCCAAGGCGAAAGAGACTTGTACTGGGATAAGAGCCAAGTGGAGCGTCTTATTAGTAGTGACGGTACGGCAATAAGTTTTTCCCAGAACAACGTGACTACACTGACGGGGTCCTTTGAAGTGGAGGTTTCTCGAGCCACAGGCTCCTGGCAGCCAAACCCAACAGCAACCTCGATTACAGTCAAAGTCTTTCCTATACCGAGCGACAACGATACCGTACCATACCAGGAGAATACTGACGGCAACCTCAATCTCTGTTATCGAGATGGTAGGGTGTATTTAGACTGGCTGGAATACTGGCAGCCTTTACGCAGTGAAGACGGAGCAAAGCACCTTCGCAAGCACCACACAGACTTGGCAGCCTGGAATTCTTCGCCCCCAACGCCTTCTTATACTGTGCGTTGGCGAGACATACCTGCGGAATTGCTGGCGCTTCGGCAGCTTCGAAACAACGAGGGGGTTGTTCACGCGCTGGGTCACGTCTCGAATGGTATGCCTCTTGGCCAGGCTTTACTGGGGTTAACTTAATTGGGGTCTAATGCTTGTTGAAGTGTGGCACGGACTAGCGAAGGCATTAGCATTATTAATATACCCTGCTCACCTGTTTGTTGCATCGCGCCGGTGGAGCAGGCTGCCCCATGGATGTCACACCACTCCCATGGGCACGGTATAACCCGCTGGGTACCTTCGCTTACTGTAGCCCCAGCTGCTTAGCCAACAATCAAGTTGTTCATATTCATCTTCTCAGGAATGGTCTACGAAAATCCAAAAAGGCTTGAATATGAAGAAATCAATTTCTAGAATGGAGAGACTCCTGTACATGTAGGCCACGTTTTTCCAAATGTGCGGTCCTATCTCCGTAGCTTAGGTTGTCAATATATTGTCCAATTGTTTGGCTCGATGGGGATGGAAGCGACTGCTGGAGCGGCAAAAAGAACTACCAAGAACCGCGGCAAACATAGGACAATGATTCCAGGCAAAGATGAAGGACATTTACGGCAATAACATAATTCAAGGTCAGCAAGGTACTCACCTTGGCTGCTCTCACCCGTTTGCGTACCTTAGCTACCACAGCTCCTCTCCAATTGGTCCCTGCTTCATATTCCGATATCGATACATGTCAGACCGTACAAAGAAGATGCAGAGGGGCATTCTCGAGTTTGGAAACGAGTGGGCATGATCAAAGAGTCATTAGTGTATGATGATGTGTGAGAGGATAATAGCTGCGCTTTGAATTGGTACTTTAATATACTTGACCGAGCAGACAAGATTCACCGCCTAGGGCATCCAGGCTATCCTCGATCGGGCCATTCTAGTGAAGATCCTGTTCAGCTCCTATGTCATTCTTTGTTACTTTGCATTTCTTTTTTCGACTTCTCTTCTGACCATCAATAAACGTGAACCAAGAACATGCATGCAAGCTGAAAGAAGAAACCTGCAAAAATGAAGAATCGCTGGCGCTTTATTCCCTGGAACTCCATTTGCCGAATCAGACTGCAGCGGGCGGTATCCCCCACGCCACTGGCCGAGTTGTCCCTTATGGGTCACTGCCGAGAGAAGCGTAAATCCTTCCCGTCCACCAACCATATGTGAGAAACAGCAAACATGTCTACCACACCTCTTAAAGGTTGCAGCACCAACACCTGGTCCGCTGGCTGTCAGAAGGCGGCGAAAAAATATACATGAGGACAAGCGCTGATGATCCGTCCTCGTGATGCGGGTCGCTGCCGTGATGGACCACGGGCGGAGATCCTTCGATTTCTTTGGTTGGGATTAAATCAAAACCTGCACAATGAACTCGAGTATTGATGATCATTGATATTTGGGGAAGGCAGAAATGCCAGTGATGGCATCCTTTGATGCATTTGTCCAAGGACAAAGGCGTGAGTGTGTCTCATTTCCACCACCGACATAGCAGCTGGGATGCGCGCTTCCTATCATATAAAAGCAGACGGCGTGCCGTAAGGGTTCCCACTCGACTCAATCGGTATACCTCTAATCTTCCTTCTCTTCGCCATGCTTTCGCCCTTCGCTTCCTATCTCTTGCCCTACATCCTTTGCCTTGCTCCAAGTCTAGCACAAAACCTCTGCAATGGCTACGCGGAACTCTGTGGCCGCCTATACTCGAACGTCACTACAATCGGAACCCACGACTCCGCTTTCGTTGGCGAGCTTCCTCAAGATAACCAAGGTGTCTCCGTAACAGCTCAACTTGATGCTGGTATTCGCTTCCTACAAGCCCAGTCACATAAAAACATCCTGGGGACGTTGGAGCTCTGTCATACTTCTTGCCTGGAAGAAGATGCCGGCAGCGTGGAATCATACCTCTCAACGGTCAAGGCGTGGCTTGATGCCAACCCGAACGAGGTTTTGACAATCCTGCTCGTGAACGGCGACAATGTGCCGGTCAGCATGTTCGATGCCGCATACACATCTAGCGGGCTCAAATCTTATGCGTATACCCCTCCAACCTCACCTGTTGCGATTGATGCATGGCCCACGCTGCAAGAGTTAATATTGGCCGGGACGCGCCTCGTTGCTTTCCTCGACGCTGGTGCTAATGCCTCGGTTCCATATATTCTGGACGAGTTCACTTACTTCTTCGAGACGCCGTACGATACTACCGACCCAACGTTCCCCGAGTGCACAATCGATCGCCCAGCCGGCGCAACCGCAGATGGCCGCATGTACATCGTCAACCATTTCCTCGATCTGGACTTGGACGGTATCGATATACCTGATAACGCGGCGGATAATACCACCAATGCAGCGACAGGGGTGGGTAGCATTGGTGCGCAGGCAGATCTGTGCATTGGGCTGTATGGAAGAGCGCCCGTGGGGATACTGGTGGATTATTTCGATCAGGGCAATGTTTTTGCGGCGCAGAATACGTTGAATGGGGTCTGAAAGATTCGAGAACACAAAGGGAGAGAAGCAACCAATCGACGAACGCCGAAGTTTGTCGGAGATCAGCCTTCCACCTTTCCTTGCATCTCGATCTTCTTCCTCTTCTTTCCGTCTGAACAAGATACGTATTGCGGCGAGTCCTTTGTGATCTCTGGCGAGCCTGTGAGGTTGTTGAGCGTTCCAACCAAGGCTGTGCTATCCTTTTCATCAATGAGGGTCAAGCCGTCACCGAGAGCCTTTTTGCATTGTCTGCATGTCGAAACATTCGCAAATACGCTCTCCATCTAGGATGTAGTCAATTTCGACATGTTCAAACAAGTGGTTTGATTTCTAGACTGCTTGTTGCGATGGTTTCGCAGTTCCCCGAGCATCTCTTGATTGCTTCTGCACATAGCTCCTCTCTTACCCTCAGTACCGTTCTCTTGGTGCATTTTCAGAGACCCCTCACGTTAGCGTGGCCTACTACCTTTCATTGCGGGTAGGGGAAAGCCGCAAGTCGCGACAAATCAGACAAGAGCGGTAGCAAGCCCGACGCAAAAGAAAGCAACATAAACGACTATCGTGGTCGCGCTGGGCGATCCGGACCATGGTTCCATGGATCTACGACGGACCAAGGAATTAGTGCTCCTGAAGTCCATAGTACACAGGGTTAGCTTACTCGCAGATGCACCCGGTCTTGTAGAGGTCATGGTCGCCAAGGGGGTGGAAATCTGCAAGTGGACCGATAAGCCTTTGCCGGCTCTATATCGACTGTGTTGCCTGATGTACTCTTCTGATACGAACAGCCATCTAAATCTCGAACGCTACTTTCACCGAACGAAACGGGAAATTCTGAGCACACTGAAAGGGCTGCGCAGCATTACCGCTCGCACCCAAATACAACGCCCAAAGCGCCAGCTCCGCGAAATTTTCCGCATTCAATGCCTCCTGACCCGACCCATTCTCCACCAATTCATGACTCTGCGTAACCCCCGGTGCTTGATCGGCAATAATTTTCGAGCTGTCCAATTTCCCAACCGTCTGTAACGTCTTGAGTTGCACAAACGTCCGTCAGAACGCCCACCCCAGGGTCGCCTGGCCAGGCGTCCCGGTGCACGAGGGCGCGTCGCGGGGGAGAGTGCTGTTGAGGAGGGCGGGACAGGCGTAGATTTGCGCGGCGACGGGATTCGCGCCGATGTAGCCCCATGTTGTGGTTTCGGAGCTTTTGTCGTCGCCTTGGGATAGCGAGTTGCAGGTGGCGTCGGTGTCGTTGGCGCAGTAGAGTTGGACTTGATCGTGGCTGGGGAAGGCGTCTGTGGGTAGGTCTTGCAGAGGTCGGGTCGCGAAGAGGCCGGCGTTGAAAACGGCACTCGCGGAGGAGAAGTCGCTGGGTTCGAAGAAGTAGGAGGAGAGACTGTTGGATGGGGGCTCGAGAGTGTAGGTGGCGCTGTTGCAAGGGGCACGCATGTCAATGATGGCGTTGAGGACTTGAGTTGTTTGGTCTGGACTGCATCCTGAGTCGGTGGCGAGAATGAGGCCGTAGTAGGTGGTGGAGCGGGAGGAGAGAGGGGATGTTGTGGCGAGCTATAAAAATGCGAATGCGAGCAAAGAGAGCGATAGGCAGAGATGGAAAGTAGGCATAGCTAAGGCTTTGAAAGAAGGATGCAATGAAAACTTCATTCGCTATGGTATGACCAAGTTCAGGGGGATTACTAGTACCACTGCGAACAGTTACAATTTCCCTTTTGCAGCAGACAAACTGCTCTCATACTTATGGATCTTTGCAAAATCATTCAAAACGGCGCGATTTGGCCTGATACAGGTGTTCAAACTGCAAGTAAACGTTGAGTGGTCAGGGGGGTGGAAAAATGCCCGAAACGAGGCTGTGGCGCTTCTTCCGCCACGCACAGGTTTGAATTGAGCCGCAAACCCATGCAAACACTCCGAGCCGCTGTTTCGACATCATGAGACAAAACATGGGGCTTGCATAATTGCACTTTTTGTTTCGTGAATATAGAATTGGAAAAGTGGGAAAGAGACAGAAGCTTGAAGCGCAGAGAGCATCGGCTGGCAAGGACTGGGCCTCGGTGCCGGCTGCGAAATACAACAGTGAAAAGGTGTTCCAAAGGGTCACAACGGAGAGTATAGAAAGCGGTATGGCTTAGCCCATACAAGTCGGCAAGCACACACGTTCCCGGGAAGGGTATTGTAGTGGACGTGCGCAGAGACGAGACAATCTGCAGAGCCAGTGCTGAAACCTTGAGGAAGCTTGTAATCGGGAGCCTTCTTTGCGGTAAAACCTTGAGAATGAGGAACCGTGGTTGCAGCATGCCAGTATCAAAGCGCATGCGGCTGCACCTGAAGGGCTCGATATTGTGGGCTCGATATTGTTAGACAGAAGAGGAGGGAGGAGATTTGTGTTACTGATGAAGCAGGCTCGCGGGTAGCAGAAAAGCCTGTACACCCTAACTACATGGAGACAAGCGCCTTCCCCACCAGAATTCTACTATTTCTCTCCATTAATAACTTATCATTTGACCGTCACCGTCTATCACAGCCTGGAGCCTTTTAGGCATACTATTTATACGCTCGTTAATGAACCTTTGAGGTATATGCTCCTCTTAACCATCCACGATATAATGCTTCGTAGTCCGATTATCCCAATGTGGAACTTTCGTAGATTCTACTTAGGAGGCTGCCAGCAATTCTCAATTGGGGCTAAGTCGCGAATTACTGTATGTCACGAGTCCCTTCTTTTCCTTTAACTTTCTGATAATGCAACTCTGAGCCTCGGTACTGTGCCCTGAACTCTATCCTCTTTCAGAACAAATAGATTAATTTTCCTCTGACGAGCTTGTTACACTTACGGTACTATAATAGATTTAAGAATATCGTCTCGATAAACCTTTTTAGATATCTTTCTATTATCGTTGATAGATATAGTATAGAACGTAAGATTAGATTTAAAATTATATTCGATTAGCTATATATGATATCGAAATTTTTCGCTATCGTTTTTAGGAGATTTCTTAATATGTTATATATAATTCTAATAGTATCTCTCGTCTAGTTTTCGAATGATCTATATTTACCCTATGGGCCTCAGCTAAAATAACATTTATCGAAAAATCAAACGAAGTATTAATCCTTAGAGTCGAAATATTTCTTTAATTTTATATATGTAAATTTCAGTCTACGCTTAATTAAATTTTAACTATACTAGCTCTTATAATATGTAATATATTTATAATATAGTATTAAATCTATTTATCTTTTAATCGTATCGTCTAATATCTTTAAATCTACTTTAAAATCGAGTTATTCTTATATTATAGCTTTAATTTTTATAGAGTAATTATTATTTCGAGCTTTTAAGATTAGCTCTATTTCTTATATTTAGACTTTAGATATCTTTAGTAAAGTTTCTCGATATTCTTCGTAGTCGAGATTATAATAGTAATAACGTTTATATATATTAAGGTTATCTAAATATTCGAAATATTAATTACGCGTAATATTAAAGGAGATCTTCGTATCGTTCTAGATTTATCGATAAAACTTATTATTTTGAAAGCGTTTGTAAATAATAATACCTCTTATGGGAGTATACTATTCTTGCTAAAAAGCGTGATAACTTGGTGACGATATTGTGCTTGATAATGAGAGAAAAAGAATGGATTTACGCGTGGAATTATGTGTGGGGTAGCCTTACTTCCCTAGCCGCTTGCGGCTAGGGTATACAGGCTTTTCTGCTACCCGCGAGGCAGGATAGCGAGACCTCAATTCGGCTAAACGTCGGCTTTCAATCGCGCTAGAGACTGAGCCAAGGATGTTAGCGTGTTTGAGCGCGTTCACCATCTTTCAACACCGATTCATACTCGACGGTCACCACTAACTAAGTAAAGTCTTGCCATGTCTTTCTCTAATCTCTCACGCGAACTTCGGGGCCTCATCTACCATGCACTCTTATGTCCACCGGACGGCGTCCGCCTACACCTCAAATGCGAGGCTATGTTGAGAAAGAATGAAGCGACCAAGATATTCTACGAGACAGGCGAGAGTGAAGAGGAAGAAGAGGACGAGAATGAAGAAGTGGATGATGGCAAGGACATCAAGATATGTGGGAACAGCAATTCCTCCGCCTCGGCGGTCACACCGGTCCCAACTGCCATCTTCTACGGCAGCCGCCAGATCGGACAAGAGGCGACCGAGGTCTTCTACAGCTTCAATCGCTTCACATTTGACACTGATGCTCAGACTGCACTCAAGTTTCTACACTGTCTCCGCCCCAGCTTCCGACGACGAATCAAAAACATTGGTTTCACCCGTCGGTCAACATGCGCCGACGATGGTGACTGCACAGAATTCTGGAACCCTCTATCCAATTCCATTGCTCGCCACATGTCTCTCCACTCTGTGACTGTCCAAGTGCCCCGGGATCCTACCCACGGAATAGACCATACAAAAGAGGTCAGACAGCCGCCGAATTCGGAATGGTATTGGTGGCCAGCCGCTCGGGGTTTGACAGGATTGCTCATGGCTGGAAATATACAGGAGCTCAGGATTGGATATTCTGCAACATTGAAGATCCATGCCCCAGAAGATGAGGTTCGATACGAGAAGGCTGGCCAGTCCCCGTATGAGAACCCTCTGGAGGATTTGGGCTCTATCTCTTACTTAAGGTATCCGCGGGTAGCAGAAGAGCTGGACCGAGAATATTCGGAGTACAAGGACCTTAGGAGCGCTCTCAAAGAAGGGCGACCGCATAAGTTTGATTCCCTCGGTGCCTTGTACGCTTCTCAAGAGATGAGGCGTGAGAGATGCGAATTTGCCGTTGCCCGGGAGGATGACCCAGTCGGCGATGTCGGCACTGTTCTTGTGCTCACTCGGCCTACAGCACACCAAGGACACGCACCTGATTGACAATTCGACACCAAAAATAGCAACGATGATGAGGGGCTGGATGATTGCCAATGATACTCATCAATCATTGTCACGCAATCTGAAGCCCGATCCGGTCAGGATTGCCATACTGTAACAAGACGAAAAGCAGTAATTCAATGGCGCAAAACAAATGACGTGGTGTCGAGGGGCGCAGTAGAAAACTGGAATGCAATCGACTGCCCGGCTGAGCACTAAAGCACATCTCTCCCTTTTCTGCCACATAACACCAGGGCATCTTGCCATGGCCTTGATTTTAGTTTAACTATTTGTCTCATTTTATTACCAATTCGCATAGAACATACACACGGAAAGGCAGCTCGCCAGTCGTCTCTGCCGCTGAAACCTCACTCATATTGCCGAAAACCCAGATTTTTGTGAACGAGACCTTTTGATGCTAAGAGTCCCGGAGTACCATACATGACCACCATTTCAACGAAAATTCAGGTCCAGCATCACTGCAGCCAAAGTCCAACTCCAATGATCACCCGAACCTCTTCCCAAAGCCTTCTCCACTGTTTCGCTTCTTCCCATCCGTGGCGCCCATGATGAAGTCTATCGCCTGTCCAGCCAAGTCACCTCGAGAGGAAGTTGACGACTCTCCTTGAGGCCGCTCGCTGCGTCGCGAGGCATATGGAGGAGGAGTGACCGACTGCTCGTTGATTGTCCCTTGATCTCGGTACCCGCGCTGCGACGAAAAGTCTGCATCATTGCTTTTGTCGCCTTGGGAAGCGCGTGGTATTGGATAATAGGCATCGTGTTCGGCTGAGTACCAGTACCCAGGCGGCGCATTTCCTCTAGATCCGCTGCCTTCGACCCCACGGGCTTGGGCGGATGTTTGGTATTGCGGGGGAGTGTGATTTCGTTCTGGATTGTGGGGCTGTTCGCGATACTGAGGGTTGCTGTGATGCGTCTCGGCTGTTCTGGAGAGGGGGGTAATTAGAAGACGTTTGTGGAAGAGTTGAATGCGGGGGAGTCGCTCACTTGGCAATTTTGTTGACTGCATAGATGCCTCCACCTGTCATCATAGCTGTTTTGATGAGACCCATGGCGGAAAGGTGGTGCTGGTCGAGTTTTCGGATAAGAAAAAGAAGGGAGTAGTTGGAATATTTAGGTCAGGAAATTTTTGATCTGGAGGATTTGGGCTTGGATGTCTTGTATGGGGATGAGTATGTGTTGCTTTTTGTAATGTGATTGTTTGAGATTATTTGCAGAGGAGGCAAGCAGTCTTTATATCAAACGAGCACTGACGACCTCGGAGCATCGCGAGCTGCTAGCCTTTGGTTTTCCGAGACTGCGAAACACTAGCCTCGTTCGATTCCGACTTCGAGGTCCGACTTTACGAGACGCTAGCCTAATTCGGTACTGATCTTGGAATTCCGAGGCCGTCGGAAAGCAAACCGAGGACTTGCCGAGAAGGATCCGATTATTGCTTCCGCAGGATTCCACTAGTCGATAAGCCACACATAAGGTACGCAGCATCTTGAATGCGTCAATCATTTGCTGGATCAGGTCTTGAGATGATACCCGGGCTGATACATAGCGTGCACAGCCATGGGAATCAAGGCGAAAGAGGTATAGTACCTTGATCCGAACAGCTGCGCAGAAAAGAAGGATCTCTTCGGTCCATCTTCGCACCCTTGTGACGTTGGTGTCGAGAGTGGCGGACGCGCATGATAATGGAGAGGCATTCCTATGACGCGTTCTTGCACGTCCTGTCTTTTCGTAAGACTTTATCAAATCACTTCGATCTACTCCCAAGTGAGGTTCTCGCTAAAGCCAGGACAATTGCAAGTAAAAGATGACAGGCTGGATATTCAAATGACTCGTTGGACAATCATATTTCGTTTCGAAGGACGCGCTGGGCTCTCTTGTCCTGCACCTTTAGGGTCCAATAGCATGGACAGAGCTAGAACCACTCCTCCAAACATGGAAATTTGACTGGAGTACCGTCACACATTACTATATCTATCCCCCTCGTCTAGTGCCTTGAAACGTCACCTTGCAACCTTGAGGTACTCGAGGGTTTCTCGGCAATAATGTAGTAGCGCGGCTCGGGATCGCAATCTGCAGCTGCTGGTGGGGTGAACAGATCCTCCTCAGTGTGGACGATCTCAAATCCTGCCTTCTCCAACAGCACCTTCCACCCCGCTTTCGTCAGCAGCGTTATCAGAATCGTTTTGCTCATAAACCTCCATTCAACCTTGTTCGCACACTGCCCATCAGCATCGTAATTCCCCGCTTTCACCTGCCGGCAATCCTCAGCACCGAAAGTGTTGATCAGCAACAGTCCGCCCGGCTTCAGCCACGAAAACCACGCGTGTGACATCGTAGCGATCTCTTGCCGGCTGAGCTCGAAGATCGACAGGCTGGCCACCGCACCATCGTAGCTGACCGTGGGCGCCCACTCGAGCATGTTGGCCACTTCGAAGGTCCCGCTCGGGACGGCCTTGCGGCTCAGTGACACCATGCCGGGTGACATGTCGATACCGTGGACGCGGCGTCCGCTCTCGGCGATGGCTGCGGCGACGGGCTTGCCGGTGCCGGGGCCGCAGTCGAGAATGAGGCCGGAGGCGGGGAGCATCTTGAGGTATCTCTGGATGACCTTGTGAAGACCGATGTCGTGGCCAAAGGCTGCCTCGTACTTTAAGCCCAGATCGGTCCAGAATTGTTCGTCGGAGTTTGTGGGCTCGGATGGCTGGGTGTTCTCCATCTTCAACTTTGGAACTTTGATCCTCTCGTCTCAGGGATGTTGTTTGCTTTACGCTCTGCGGAATGGACGGCGGGTCTAAGACCCGGAAGCGAGGATGGTAAGCGGAGACTGACTTGACAGCGCCGAAAACAATCGTGTGGAACAAAACCTGACGAGAGAGCTTTGAGAGATACTGTAAGGCTCAAGTTACAGGGGTCCAGTGCGCTTGAAAAACAGGCGGGCTGAGCGGAGGAAGGAGCGAGGTGGGGGAATTTCAAGTGGGGCCTAGCCATGCAGAGCGCCTACATAGGAAGGTACATCCAAGGTAGCGGCAAGCTAAAGAGTCAGCTCCGCACAGACGCGTTGATTGAGCGTATTCATGATCTTCGACAGTGCCTTGTGCTGCGCATTGTATAACAGGCACGGTCTACTTTCGCACAACTGCTAGAAGTCTTACAAAAGGTATTTTGTTTTCCACTAGTATCGTTGGAGCTGGATGTATTCTGGGCACGTATGATAATATGACAGGGAAGCTGTCAGAGGACATTGACAGTCGAGGGGATTGGCGGTACCAACTCCTGATACATTGACAAGGTCAGCATCAACCAGGATCTTCTCGCTGTCAAATACTCGAAACATCGAACTTGGAGCAAGTCTCTCCGTGAACAAAAGTAAGTCTGGGGAAGATGCTATGATTCGAGGTCAGGAAGAACAATTTTACTGCTTTAGGCTGCAACGTTTCCTGACAGCTTGCCTGCTGGAAATGTGTGCTGCCATGAGCATTTCATCACAAGAAAATTGCACTCCGCAATGCGATGATACTTGGCTCTGTTTTGGTCAGCATACTGGAGACTCTTGGAAGATAAATCTCCTTCTCAGCTTTATAGAAGCAACGCGCCTGGTCAAGCTTCGGGCAATGGATGCCTTGATCGCATCTAGGCTCAGACTGTTTCTTCACCACCACGGGCGTTATGGCTCGGTTATCAGGGACGCAGATCCTCGGACCTTACATCCCCAACTTGACGAGCAAAATCTGACTGACGGCAAAGACATGATCATCAGCGAGCATCTAGACAAAGACTGTTTCCACGCTTTCACGGATCCCTGCATGTCGAACCCTTACAAACAAGAGTAGCCAGTATCCAGGGACAAGACCTGTTCTGGTGTCAGCGTAGGACACGTGCAAGATGGATGATGTGGCAGCGCCACAACGGTGACTGGTTGGCTAACGGTAGGTCGTTTTGCCTTTGACACTTGAGCGAGGTGCATCATCTTCCGATGCCCAGACAAAGCTGCACATAATTGCGCTATCTATGCCGGCCGTGTTACGGCACCAAAGGAGGTGCAGTCGAGTTCGGGACCAACTATTTCCCAGCAATTATGCCTCGCGAGCTCGTTTTGCATCGCTACACGATCACGATCGATGCCCGATACGACAAGGATGGAAAGCAGCTCCCTGAACCTATAAAACAAGAAACTGAAAATGTGTATCCGGATCTTGCTGAACCGCTTGGAGTCGGATTCGGAGTCCTCAAGCGGAAACTCCCATTGCCCACTGATTTCAAATCAACTCTGATCTGTCTTGAGAAAAATTCGCAATCTTTGTGGGGTCCAGAGATCGAGTATTTCCACGAGAATGACAATGCACCAGGGAGTGATGCACAAATATACCAGCTACGCATCGAGGAGACGCTTCCAACTCTCAAAATCTCTGAGCTCAAAGAGTCTTGGCCTTCCACGGATGTTGGAGTGCAAGCAAGCATAGAGAGGTAACACTGACCTGAAATGGCGTATACCAGAGAACCAAAGCTGTGGCAGCAGTTACAGAAGTCGTTGCCCAATCTCCGCAGCTTCTCTCTCCTTCGAGCGTGCATGAAAGTTCTCAGAGCATGATTTGGAAGCGCCGTAAGCTGTCACGTAGCACGTCTGGTAGCTCACCCATTGCACATTGTGTATTGCTTATGAAGCATACTGGACCAGTCTTTACGTGGATGTTGAATGCCGCGGAACAGTTGCTAAAACTTGCGGGGCGACTGACGCGTGCTTGTCCCATTTCGGAGTCTAATCTAGGAGTGTTAATAAAACCATGGGTTCCCGCATAACGTGACCGTCTCAGAATGGTCCGTGCTGACGTGATTACGGCAGCTATGGAAGCCTCCAAATCTCTCTCCGTTGTTGATGCTCACTACATTACACAAGAAGGCTTCACTCCGCGATGCAGGATTTCACGGCGAACGAAGCGCACCTCTCCACATTGGACCAGATATCTCCCCAAGCCTACACTCGCTTCATCCTTTGCTTCGGACTTGACTCCGGTTCTCCTCATGATGAAGCTACACAGAGCCTGCGCCACGGTTTGGAAGCTACAGCAATTCAAATTCCAGCCTTGAAAAGCCTCGTCGTTTCGGTGACCGACTCCAGAGGAAGGGAGACCAAAGACCTCCGTCAACAAGATGTCACTATGTTCACTGTCAAAGACCTCACGACCAGTAGGCTGGACTTTGGCGAGATTCGATCACAAGGCTTCCCCAGCCAGGTCTTCGATGCCAAAATGCTATGCGCAACCGGTGTCTTTGTAGTCCCGGGATCTCCGGTGCCAACGTTTCTAGCGCAGGCCAATCTCATCGCTGGAGGTTTGCTACTCGGTCTGTCCGTCTGGCATGGAGCTTTTGACGGAACAGCTATCACTACAATACTTAGATTGTGGGCGCAAAATTGCCGCGCCACAAAAGATCCGGTAAACGATAGCATTGACACCTTCACCCTGTCTGCCGCCGCTTTCGACAATTCGCGCCTGTCGAAAGTCTCTGTCCTCCAAAGAGGGTCAGTAGAGGACCATCCCGAGTTCCTCCTACTACCCGAAGCACCAACCGCCTTACCGCCAGGCTTGACTCAGACTTTGAAGACTCAGATCTTTCACATCTCTCCTGCTTCTATTTCAGCCCTCAAAGACCTCGCGAACCCTCGGCACTCCTTGTCGCCCCAAACAGAGTACAGCTGGATCTCCACCAATACCGCCATCAGTGCTCTCCTCTGGCGATCCGTCATGTTTGCCACGTACGGTCACGAACGCCCTGTTACGGATTCAGTATCCATGTTCAGCTTGCCGCTCAATGCGCGCACAAGGATGGATCCACCTCTATCACCAGATCTCCTCGCGAGCGCATGGTGCTTTCAAGATTCTAGACTCCCAGTCAACGCTCTTCTTGAGGCCAATCTCGCCGACATCGCGCTCATTGTACGCAGAGGTACTGACAGGGTCGACGCAAGTTACATTGATTCGCTGATCAACATGATCGATAGCGTGCCGAATCCATCTCTGTTGACGCCATTGGTTTTCACGGATGTTTTGAAGACGTGTTCGATCTCTACTTCGTGGGCCGGGTTTGCGATGTACGATTTCGACTGGGGGAACGCGCTGGGTGGAACGTGCGAGAGGGTGAGGACTGTAGCTAGTGGTATGTTTAATGGTATGCAAGTTGTGCTTCCGGAGTTGACGAAAGAGATGGGTGGGGGGTTGGAGATTGTGGTTGGGTTGGAGGATGACGCGATGGAGCGGCTGAAGAGGGATGAGGTTTGGATGAAGTTTGCGCGGTTACCGTGAAGGCTCTGGGGTGTGTAGCTATTGAGGTCCACAATTAGATACTCACGCATCAAAGACTTCTTCTTCTAACGTAGCCTTTGACAACTGACTCTGGCCGTACCTGGCTAACACTTTCAAAACACCCGGGCAGGGCGGCAACGGTGGAAATAGTTGGTTTTGGAGGGCAAACTGCACTAACTACTAGATTTGGAAATCGAAACTGCACCAACTACCATATATTGAAAACCAAC
This sequence comes from Letharia columbiana, assembly GCF_014066305.1. Classification (NCBI taxonomy): domain Eukaryota; kingdom Fungi; phylum Ascomycota; class Lecanoromycetes; order Lecanorales; family Parmeliaceae; genus Letharia; species Letharia columbiana. The sequence goes on from NW_023501085.1 coordinate 49,570, forward strand.
TACCCCACTATCAGTGCACTGATAGTGGAGCAGTTATAATAAAAGCTAAAATATCGCTCAGTGGGGGGCAATACCTATATCATAGTGTTAAGCCCTATCAGCCCTATCAGCCCTATCAGCCCTATTTCAGCCCTACTTTAACCCTATAAATGTTGACCTATTAGCTCTTTTAACTCAAAAACCGACTTTTTAAAAGATTATTATAAACTACTCAACTATCAGTTGAACCAGTTGGTTTTGCGGTCAGAACTGCACCAACTATCAACCGGTAGACCCCAAACTGCACCATCAACTACGAGAAACTAACGGTTCCACTGGTAGTGGACCAGTTAGTTGGTCCACATTGCCAGCCCTGCCCCGGGGGCTCAACTTCGGCCAACGGACACTGAAGCGGAATTCAAATCCTCAAGTCACAGAGTATACTCAATTTGTAACATATCCCCAAAAACATTTACGATCAACCAAGGGTCTAGGAAGATTCCGTGCTACCCAAATCTCCTCTGAAGGTCGAACCCCCCAAGAATTCTACACACCCCTCTCCATCCGTTCGCGCAGCCACTCTCAAATAGACAACACCACGATTCTAAGACAAAGCAGGTCAAGATGTATCAAGATACGAGCTCATTGCGCGAGAGGAGCAGCCAAACCGAGCCTACAGGATACTGCCTTTGCGTAAGGGCGACAGAAGCTGACCTCCTAGACATCCGATATCGGCTACGAGGACAACGACCTCCGAGCTGCGAAACATGAAAGTGCTATGTGCAAGAACCAAATAGTAACGACTCACGGTCACGGCAGAGGCTTCCCGTACTTTTTCCGTAGCCTGCACACACCACGCCATAGAACCGTCAGCTGCCCCCGACAACAGCGAGGAATTCGGACTTGGCCTTGGCTCGCTGTGCACCATAGATGTAGGCAAGATCTGGGAGAAGGTAAGGGTAAGGGTAGGTGGACGCTATGATGGAAATCTGTAACCTTGGCGCTCAGTTTTGCTAAAGGGTTGGGTGACGGAGAGGTTGACTGTGGGGAGTTGGAGAAGTCGTGAGGGAGTTCAGATGGTATTTTGGCTTGGACTTGATGATCGCATGTACGGATTCGAGTGTATGATGCGGCTTATCTTGGTCGGTGCTCGGATGCGCGCCGCCGCGCTGCCTAGGAATTGAGCCGCATCCATCCCACAGAAATGCGCCTCGCCGTTCGTCGTCAACAATGATTCAGATATCACGTCAAACAGATCGAGTCCTCCCGCGTCAATCGAGAATTTGTGCAACCGGAGAACCATTGTCGGATCGAAGACCGAAGGCTGGAACAAACATCCCTTTTCACAGCAACACGACCACGCACATACAGTCTTTTGACGAGCGTGCCCAAGTCATGGGGTCTCCGAACAACTGTGAGCGCTCAGACATCTTGTCGGTACTCATTGGAAGCGTTTTGAACTTTGCTTCTCCACTGGCGGCTTTCACCGAAAAAGTGATTGCGGCAACGCACTGTCTGGCCATCCATTGCCGGGGGTCATATTTCAATGCTCTATGAATTCAGGTAATAACGACTAAGTTTACCGCCTTCTATATCCTCGTTCTAGAGGTCCGTAGGCCTCCTGTCGCACTCCGGCCGTATCTTCAGTCAAATTATCCCGACTCCATTACTTTACTGTCTTAGTCTTCGTGGACACCCCGGGGGGTCCCTAGCTCTCTGGCTTTGCTCACCGCGAACGAGTTCATGTAAACGACATGGGCCGCAGGCATTGGTTCCTGATGATCTACAACTGCGTTCCAGGGGCGTCTTGCCAGTGAGCTTGTCAGTCGAGATCGTGGGGGCGAGGTCTGACTCAGTCGTTCTTGCAGCGCCATTCGTAGACCTGTTCCGCTTCGGAGTCTCCGGGCGTATTTTCAATATGGGCAATGGAAGTGCGTGTTGCTGTGAATGTCATCAGAAGACGAAGAGACGGGAGACGCGAGGGAAAGATTGAGAGTACCAGACTTTGCTTGGGAGGGATAATGGTGGAGATTGATATCAAGATCTCGAGGCGAATACAACAAGTGTGCCTTATTTGAAGAGCAAAGCTGCTAGAAAAAGGGTGAATGTAAAAAGGATTCTAAAAGCGACCTATTAACGCCCTTGCTAGCTTAGCTCCTAGGTCCCTTTGCGTCCAAGACCCTGTCGTAACATCTCTACCACAACATGTATGTAGTACTGTTTCATCCAAATATTCCGTACCTTGCAGTCCCTCAAACCTGCCATCATGCTGACTTCACCTGACCCAGTTCGTACGGCTGTTGCGCATTTGGAGTCAGCCGAGTTCCTTCGCAGCGAGGGCATAACTTACCAGAGAGGACATCTTCTGCGGACGTGCAGCCAAGCATTCATGCATTCGCCGTGGAAAGGCTGTTGGCATCGTGCTTCACACCGGACGAGCCCTTCATTACCGAGCCTTTGCAGGCAGATGGAGCAATCCCCCACAATACTCCCGTTGTCTTCCTCTGGGGGCACCAGAAGCCTGTACGCTGGGGACGGAACTGCGAGTGTTCGTGTTGCCGCCCGGGGTATAGCAGTTGGGGATGCTACATGCCTTCCAAACTGATTCTGCCGAGGACGGCGTGTTGAGGAAGCGGCGGAATTCGGCCTTGGAACCTCGACAGTGAGGGCGGGAGTTGCGGCTCCACCTCTTACGCCTGCTACTGCTGCGACTTGCTGGGTTAAAGCATCGCTCACTCGGAGGTTCCTATTTCGTAGACGGCGTAACTTCTCGCGAGCTACCTCCGTTTCCTGACGAGCTATGGCTGTATCTCGTCGAGCTATCTCGATGTCCTGAAGAGCTATCGTGAGGTCCCGGCGAGATATGGCTGCGTCCCGGCGAGCGATCTCCGCGTCCCGGCGAGCTATCTCTGCATCTTGTCGAGCGGCTTCTACCTCACGAGTATGAGTCCGAGCAGCGTGCTTGGACTGCGAAATCCGCGGCCTTCTTGCAGCTCGCTCGACTCTAACAGCATCTTCCAGTCGAACACCCTCTTCATCTAGAGCGACTTGCCCAAGCCGAGCCTCATTTTCCAGCTGCACAGTAGTCTCCAACCTAGCAGCTGCCACAATCTGGAACTGTTGAACCCGATCGCGCCATTTCGCAGCCACGACCCCGACCTGGTCTTGGTGATTCCAATGGTTGCATAGAAGGAGGCGTGCAAGACGTTCCAGCACATGGTCAACTCCGGAGGCTGATATATTCATGCTCGAGATCTGAAGTAGGAGATCAGAGGCATGTTGGCAATTCGCTGCAGCGACACGGTGATGGCAACGCCGACGCTTCGGTTTGGCATATCCGACGCAGGTGGCCCCCAACGAGACCTGGCCAACTCCCAAGACATCTTCAGCGTCCCATAGGCCAACGAGAGGAGGCATGTTTGGCGAAAGTCAATTGGGAGCAGACAATCTTAGGTAGGTTCAATGGCTTTTCTGTGAAGAGATTGTCAAGAAGATGAGTGCTGAGAGAGAGGCATACCCTGTTTTTAATGAAGCTGTCATGCAGCTGGCCGCACGGGCTTGAAACGTGAACAAAGAGATCGTTAGGCAGGACTGGACCAACAACTTCTAGGAACAAGGATCAAGCTCCTGGTTTGACACTGCGAGACATGGATGACTTGGCATGTGAAATTATACTGGTCTGTGATCAAAGCATCAACAGCTCGTCTTTCAATGTTTTTTTCGGTGAGTATGCAGCTTGGAGGCCAAGAAGTCTTTTTGCCTTAGCAGGCCCGCTGCCAGAAAACTTGGCAGCTGCGATGGCAGAATCCTCATTTGCATATCGACAATACGAGCAGGAACTTGGAGGCTCATGGTCCGTAAAGCGCTCCGTTCCATTTCCCCTGCATATTGATTGCCAACGTTTTTGCTTTTTTACCTCGCTAGGAGTTTGGAAGAGGTAAGATAGCAAAGAGCAAAACTTTATGCACTTTCTGGCGTAACCACCCAAATGGCATCTTATGAGCCTTCACATTAGGCCCCTTTCAGGTGCTCAAGGTGTTATAGTACTTGATTAGAATGTGTTAGCCTCCTAATGACGACTCCGTAGTATAATCTTAATACTCAAAAATTTCTATCGAGAATACTCGTATGTGAAGACTTCGAATTTTGTCGCATATTAGAGTACAGATGTGTGTGGGAAAGCGGTCATACGCTTTCAAGCCTACAACTAGTATAAGTTACTGTTTAGTGACGGACTACTAGTGATCACCTTTTGGTCTAGTCGTAACGAGCATAACCCCGCTTCTAGTACACGCTTCACACGCGAAAAGTCGCGAAAATATAATACGCCTTACTTTACATGAGAAGTAATGAGACGATCGTCGACTTATACAGTATTCTTGTATAGAAAGTTTAACGCGTTTGATTCGTACTTGAGTGTAAAACCTTCAAGTCAAGTTCTCTAACTAAATGTAAATTTTCATATCAAGCTCTTAGCTTTTTCCACCATCCCATCCTCCTGATGCATATATGTGTAAAATCTACACACTTCTTCCCAGCAGCATGTACAGTTTGGTTTTTTTCCACTCTGGCCAGGCCTGACCTGCGTCATCCTATTACTCACATGAGACCTCAATCTTTACAGACTCGCAACCTTGATAGTCACCTGCATTAATCCTCACGGCGCCATATGAACAAGGCTCTGCGCTTAATCTGCCAGAGGTCGTCTGATCCTTTGAAATGATCCCGGGTGAATTTCGTCGTACATCAATCTACATAAAGTTGGGAGACGTCTCCGTCTGGTTCCGCCCAAGCCTGCTTCCGCCTCCGAATCTTAACTCTATTGGCGAAGACAATGAGATGGCTTCAACAATTGATACTCTGCAACCCATCAGCTTCTACTGAGCTATAGTCCTTCTCTGCTGATCTATCCTTTGATCCTTCACCTGCTTATTTATATGGCGGTACGGTATCTAATCCTTACCATAGCAATGCAGATTCCTGTGTTTTCTTTTGTTTCTGATAAACCTTTCCCAGTAGATGGCGTCACCGATCCATTTCAACCTTTTCTATCGATCGGCCGCTCTGGCCACCGGCTCTGATCGTGACAAGACTGTGGCGGCTCGAAGCTGCGAGGACCCAAAATGCATAAGTCGAGATGCCTAGGTGTTAAGAAAGCCATCAGTGGGCAACCATGGAATGGCATACAGATTCGTGAGCTAGCTGCAGTCAAGTATTTTCGACTCTGTCTGGAACAAGCCTATGGCTGAACCCCGACTACCGAACGCTATGCCGTACACAGCGAGATCGAAAAACGAACAGCATCAGGGTCAGCCTAGCATGCCACCTGTTAGGTATAAGAAGGGCCAGGTTTCCCATATCCTACTGGTCTTTCAAGCTCATCTTTCATTACTCTTTCACTTGCATATTTTCTGCCATCGTTTCCAAGACTTCTGATTCCGGTAATCAGAGTCTTCAGACACACTATCTTTAACGGTTTTCTTCACCAACACTATCTTTAACACAGTTTCTATACTCGCAATCTCTTTGACAGGATGCATCCGACAATCTTCCTTACTTCCTTAGTAGGACTCGCTGCAGCTGCTCCCCTTGCATCGCAGAGTGCCTCGGACTGCAGCAACGGCCCAAAGTCAACTGTTACGGTCACTGTGACTCCGTCATCAAGCACATGCGGAACGACTAAAACCAGTTCGAAGCACACAACACACAGCACAGTCCCCTCGAGTAGCCACCATTCATCCATTCATTCTTCGAGTACTCGCTCTGGTAGCGTGCACTCATCCATTCATTCAACATCATTAACAAGCAGCCACCACTCAACTCCCTCCCCCGCTACTCCATGGAGTAGCCACCTGTCATCCTCCGTGCACTCGAGCACATCCTCATCTCACTGGTCGCGCCCAACTTCTTCCTCCATCAAGGGTTCCTCCAGCTCGGTTCACCCATCGTCGTCTGCTGCTTCTAGCAAGATCTCTTCCGCTAGCAGCTCCGTCAAGCCTACGATTCCGAGTAGCTCTAGCGAGATTTACTCAAGATCAGCGCATCCATCCTCGTCTGCGAGCTCCAGCAAAATTCCTTCGAGCTCAGTGCACCCAGCCTCATCCCGCAGCTATAGTAGCTCGATTGAGACTCCTTTCAGCAGCTCCATGCACCCATCTTCGTCGAGTAGCTCGGTCAAAGCTCCTGCTTCCACCAGTTCGGTACACCTATCCTCATCTGCCAGCTCAGTCCAGTTCTCTTCCTCCAGCTCGGTCAAGACCGCTTCCTCCAGCAGCTGGGAGCGTCCTTCCTCATCCCCTTCAAGCAAAGTTTCTTCAACTAGCAAGGTAGGCGTCTTCGAAGAGTCCCTGGCTGATAAGCCCCACAACATTAGTCATCCCTGGAAGAGGTTGACAGCCTGGACTAGTCCATAGATGAAAACCATCCAAGAGAAGAAATGCTGACTTCGCAATTTTAAATAGGTCACCTCTTCTAGCCAAACAATCTCTTCGAGCTCTGCACACCCAATTTCATCTTCGTCAAGCAATATCTCGCCTTTGAGCTCAGCAACTAGCGTTTCATTAAGTGTCGAATCACCGGTCAGCTCCCATTCCAGCTCAAGCACTCCTTCAAGCGTGCACTCGGCTTCTCCCTCAAGCAGCAGCCACTCTACCAGTGTATCAAGCAGCCCATTAAGCAATGCGACGACTCTTTTGCCTAACAGTAGCCACTCGAGCCTCTCATCAAGCAGCAAACCGGCCTCGTCATCGAGCTCCTCCATTAGCATTCACTCGATTGTGCCATCAACGAGCTTCTCAAGCGCTTACTCAACTGGTCCATCGAGCTCCTTCAGCAGCATCCACTCGATTGTGCCATCAACAAGCTCCTCAAGCGCTCAATCGACTGGTCCATCGAGCTCCTTCAGCAGCATCCACTCGATTGTGCCATCAATAAGCTCCTCAAGCGCTCAATCGACTGGTCCATCGAGCTCCTTCAGCAGCAGCCACTCGACTGTGTCATCAACGGGCTCCTCAAGCGCTCAATCGACTGGTCCATCGAGCTCCTTCAGCAGCAGCCACTCGACTGTGTCATCAACGGGCTCCTCAAGCGCTCAATCGACTGGTCCATCGAGCTCCTTCAGCAGCATCCACTCGATTGTGCCATCAACAAGCTCCTCAAGCGCTCAATCGACTGGTCCATCGAGCTCCTTCAGCAGCATCCACTCGACTGTGTCATCAACGGGCTCCTCAAGCGCTCACTCGACTATTCCATCGAGTTCCTCCAGCTCTAGCACTGCGTCTTTCACCTGCACTGCCTCCCCGGCCGCCCAAACCGGCTTCACAGGCCCAACCAAGCTCAACGGTGCAATCCAAGCACCTGATGGATCCACCTACTTGACTGTGCACTTCCAAGCTGGCAACACCCTTGATACCGCTTTCTGTGCTGAACAATGCCTAGGAGATGCCGCTGCCGGATGTAAATTCTTCAATGCTTACTTGGGCTACACCAACGGTCAGATCGATGGTACCCACTGCGCTGAGTACACCACCACATATGGCTCTCCATATGACACCAATGTTGGACAATATCAAGGCAACACATACTATAGTGTCGGTTGCAGCTATGGATACAGCTTAGTTTCGAGCTCTAGCTCTTCGTCTGTTGTTTCATCAACCTCGTCAAAAACTAGCTCAGCCAGCACCATCCAAAGCTCGATTGTGTCGTCCACCTCCAGCGCACCTCGAAGCTCCGTGACATCTTCAGGCCCCAGCTCTTCTCAGACGACGGCTGTCCCTTCCAGCTCTTCTCAGACGACGGCTGTCCCTTTCCAGCTCTTCTCAGACGACGGCTGTCCCTTCCAGCTCTTCTCAGACGACGGCTGTCCCTTCCAGCTCTTCTCAGACGACGGCTGTCCCTTCCAGCTCTTCTCAGACGACGGCTGTCCCTTCCAGCTCTTCTCAGACGACGGCTGTCCCTTCCAGCTCTTCTCAGACGACGGCTGTCCCTTCCAGCTCTTCTCAGACGACGGCTGTCCCTTCCAGCTCTTCTCAGACGATGGCTGTCCCTTCCAGCTCTTCTCAGACGATGGCTGTCCCTTCCAGCTCCAACGCGCCCTCGAGCTCTGACGTCTCATCTACCAACACGAGGAGACACCGTATCCAAACGGCCCAGACCACTACCATCCCAGTGCAAACCTCCACCATGGATGTCATCACCTCTGAGGTCGTCTACACAACGGTCACAAGCTGCCCAGTAGCGAGCACAACTCACACCATGGGAGGAAGCACTTCGATTGAGGTTGTTACCAGCGTCTCTACCTTCCTCACAACGGATACTGTGACTATCTGCACGAGATGCACTGCTACGACCCCCTCGTTCACACCTGCATCTAGCACCCCCGCTGCTGCTACCACCACTGCTACTGGCTCGGCTGTCAACACGCCTTCTAACTCGGGCTCCAGCGCCGCTGCTAGCACCCAGTCTTCCGCCGTCAGCTCGCCTGCTCCTACGACTATGGTCACATTGAAAGCTTCGACCGCGGCTCCCCATCCGACACAGATACTAAGCTGAGATCGAGATATTCGGCGACGGTATCTGATAATTGCTGGTCAAGATAAACCTTGCTGTTCAGTCGCATTGAGACGCGTTAGATGGCTCATGCTGGTCAAGGGTCTTGTTGTCCGATTGTGTTGAGCTAGATTAGATGGGTCTTGCTTGACAAGATGATTTTGTTTTGGTTTTGATCTTTTGGCGTTCTGGAAAAAAAGCAAAAACAGAAAAAAATCGCTCTTTTGTTTGGGATAGACTGGAATATAGAAAACGGAGAGCCTATCTTTTAAATTGCTTAAAATCCTGTTAAACTTAGCAGCTTCTCTCCATTGCTTCCAACGTTCAAGAGCATCAGTGACTCCGTCAAGAAGATGATCATTCTAGAAATCCAAGTGGTTGTCAAGACTGCCGCTACAGCCGCTATCTCCCAAACATAGCTCTAAGCTCTGCTATCAAACAAGGCAACAAGGTCGCTGCTCTTCGTATCTAACAGCTCCAAAGCAAACCCGATGATCCAAGTCCAATTAATGTGCTCCGGAGAAGAAAACCAAAGGCAATAATCGCCGAAGCACAACGCGAGATCCCTCGTCGCATTTGCGCTATCACATCATCGTGATCCGGCATCGTCGATGCCATCATCTCGGAACAATTCCAGATCTGCCGCTGCGGATCGATTGGAACCGTAGAAGTAACGCAGTCGTAACTCATCTACTAGCCACCGCGCCGCCCTTACCGCTCTTGAAGCCCATTCCTCCACCAGCTCGGGCTCGGTATCAGCAGGTCGAGCCGGGCGCCGATTCTCGCCGAAAGAACGTAGACCCTGGACAGTGCTTTCGTGCGTACTTTAGTACCTTCTCCCGCGAAAGACGCTGTAAGCGGCTGGTTTAGTAGGTTGGCCGAATCCGGCAACTACTTCTTTGGATGTCCGGAATTTTACCGCCGCGCCCTCTCCGGCGCTCCGGGCCGGCCCTGGAGCCCCGACGCCTCCTTCCACCTTCATGGGCAACCTCCATCCTCTCCCTCTCGGCCCCAGGCGCCGAAATTGCCGGCACCCCTGCCAAAGAGCAACCCCGAATCCGGCCGCGCCCTCGCACGCGGGCGGGACGCTGCCGTTTCTGGCCTGGCGGCTGGACGCGCTGTGCTCGGTGTTGTTTGCGAATCTGCTGACGGACGCGTCGCCGAAGGTTGTGGAGGACGCGAAGAGCTTCTACTTCGATGTCGCGTTGAGTGGGAGTGGGAGCATTTTGGATTCGCTGTTGGAGTGGGCGCCGAAGGAGAGGGTGCTGTATGGGAGTGGTTTCCCGTATGCGACGACCGAGGCGGAGTGGAACGATAAGGTTTTGGAGGGGTATGAGGTTGATGAGGGGGATGAGGGAGGCGATTTATTGGGAGAATGCTTTGAGGTTGTTTCCAAGGCTGGCGGGGAAGGAGGGAAAGTAGGGTCGGAAGCTGTAGTCGAATGTTTGACTACATCCACCCAACCCACCCCTCATACGACATGGAAGAACGGCACACCAATATGGGAAAACAGCTGCGCTAGCAAAATTGAATTGGGCCTAGGATTTTTTTTTTTAAATGATAGACCAAATAGAGAGAGCATGATAGACACTGGAACAAGTACTCAAATTCGACAGTATAACTCGTCTTCTGACCTTGATCTTTCCCGCGACCCCCTACTTTCCGAGACTTTTCGTCGGGTGCCTACATATTGATACACCGCGCCGGGAACCATCGTGGGGATGGGTTTTGCTACCCCTCTCCCCTGATCGAAAGGAAAACCTTTTGCTAGGCTGGTGTCTTGTGTGTTGGGTATGTTGGTGCCTTCGTCGGGGTCGATGGCACAGGATGTCGCGTTTCCGATCGGGCATAGTGGCGCGTACTCGCTTGGTTGGGTCTGTGCCGTGTGTGTACTGTACTATACTGGTATTGTGGGGTCGGAAGGGCTTCTGCGGGGTTTTGACGTTGGGTTTTGCGTGGATGTGTGTTTTGTTGTTTTGTTTGTTTTTTTTTTTTTTTTTATTTTCACGTTCTGGCTTTCCACTATTGTCCGCCGTCTATTCGCACAACATGTATGGTTAGTATAGCAATCACGAAATTATATGGAAGTTTTTTTTTTTGGAGTTCTTGAATGGATGCAATTCGCCCTCTTGAGAAGGAGCGCTAGTCACGGGAAGAGTTTTTTCCTCCCCTACGGTTCGGTGGCGGTGGGATTGTTGCAAGAAAGGCGGGTTTCCAGGGCAAAAGCTAGGGATTTCGGAGACTTTTGTCGATGGACTGTGTGTATTAGATAGAATGACATCGACAGATCCGGAAGCCAGCCGTTCTCCATAATCACCTGACAGAGACGAAAGTAAACCATACAACGCTCCTCGAACCCCATCACGGCCCGACCCACTGGCCGCTTTGCAAATCATCAGATTTTACACTCACGTTCCAGCTCCACTCGAGGTTGGACCTGGCGCGCCACCAGTGGCATCTGTGGCAGTCTCCTATCCGCGTATAAAACCTGAATAGACGCGTAGGGCGCAATATTCCCCTTGCGAAGACTACTGCTGTCGTTCGTGCTCTTGAACAACAAAAGGTTCGGCGGTGGGATCCGATGGAATCTACTACCCCTTGCTGGTGCCTTCGGAGGGGAGCGACCCGCTTTAGTGAGAGTGAAGAAGTTGCGGAAGAGGGGGCGGAGGATGGGGAGGGAGACGAGGATGAGGCTGAGGGCTTGCTCGGCACTGTGGGTGGCCTGTCAGTGGTAATGAATTGATATGCGCAGTGTCTCAGTATTCAAGGACGAACCATGCCCATTTGACGACGATGACTGCATTCCCTGTCGAGTCTCATTAAGCGAGGGCTCGGAATAGCGTTAGGATAGAAGGTAGCGCTTACAAGTGAAGTCCCTTGACCAGATCTCCTTCAGTGTGATTGCCTTTGCGACAGCGCACATTGCCGTACTGGAGATAATATGAGCGGATTTTGCTCGGTGATTTAACCGGGAGGACTCACAATACACCCAAGCCCATCAGAACACACAGCGCAACCTTAGTCCTCGTATTCATTTGCATTCGATATAACACGAAGGTGGGAATCCCCGAACAGACGAGATCGGTAAATGCATCGAGGCCTGCAAGAAGCTCTTAGCATCCTTTGCCAACCACGGAACGTTTATCTTACTAAAAGCAACGTAGGTAGTGGTGTAAGCTGTTTTCGGCGAGTAACACCTCCCGTTGACCTTTGGATCCCACAACGCGTTCAACGGTCTACATTCCGCGAGCAACATAGCCAACTGGGCGACGTGAATAGCGCCCACGAGCGCGATGTTGACCCAGAGGAAAGTAGCGATGCGCCTTTCAACCCTATCGATAACACGGAGGACGCAAAGACACAGCGAGGCTTTGACGAGTCCGAGACAGACGATGTGTTGGGCTTGCGCGGCGATGCTCCACTGTATCGTTGCATAAGCTCTGGCGGGACCGAGACATTCGATGTGCTTTCCAAGACCTGTGTGAACCCATTTGGTGACGAGAAAGGGATCTGGGAGGCCGATGATCTGCTCCGCCTCATCAGTACAAGTATCTGCATGCCCCATCCTAGAAGGGGTGGAAAGCTTACAACGCTCGCGACGAAGGTATAGTCGTCCCAATAGAACCCTTTGCCGAACTTTGTTCTACAGTACAGTCGCAGCGACACGACAATAATGGCTACGATTGTAAAGAACCATTCCATCGCCAGAAGGCTAGATTGCTGGGACTCTTGGCATAGCATTTCGAGCTGCGCTGGAGGTCATCTGGAGAGCCATTGATGCAGAGCTCATGTTGTTGCTAGCAGACCAAGAGCGATCGCGAAACGTTTAATGATGAAAATTGGATATGAGCTATGATGCCTGCTAAAAAAGACCTTTAACAGAATATATAAAGGTATACTCATGCGTCCCAGAGAAGGCGTTGTGTGCCTTGTAGGCTGTGCCGTTAAAGTGCCAAACGGTTGCTGCGAGTTGAAGGCTGAGTCTTACCTGCATAGGCGTGACGCAAAGATTCCACGCTAGAAAAACAAAGCACGGCTCCGAATACCTAATTGGTTTTCAAAGTGGACATCGATGGCCATGGGACTAGCACGGGGGAAACTGGGCCTTCTTGATAGCGATTTGCTGACCTCCTTCGACGTTAGGTACAATTCGAGAGTCGGGATACGTCTTATATATTCTGTTTTTGATGACACGGCTACCAAAGCTCGGTAATTTGCAAGGCTCGGCAGGAGTCGCTTGTACTAAGAGTTCGCATGCGGCAACAAATAGAAGAAGAGTCATGGAGATTGTGCATAAACAATTGTCCGAGCATGTTTTGATGCGTGGTAGATATTGAGGGGTAGAGAGTACTTACGGATGTGTTTGTACTAGCGGCACTAGAGGGCGATTGACGGCAACCCAGCCAGTTGGGATTTGGGAAGCGCCAAATTCTAGCTGCAGTAGAGAAAATCATACATATGGTATTGAGACTGCTTGAAATATTTCACTCCCGATTTAGAAGCCATCCAAGGGCCGTGTTAATATGTCTGTTCAGGAATGAACGTGTGTGTGCAAGAGAGAATGACTGAAGCAGAATACACGCTTCACTTCCCCATTCTTTGCGCCCGGTCATTGCCTATTGTTCATCTCAGACTTTCTCGTGAGTCAACCACTGAATGTCGCGATCAGAGAATCTGAAGCACGCCAGCGCAACGAGAATGTTCGTCGCAGGATCGAAGTGACGAAATATCGCGTCGCGAAGCTCGGTGGGCAAACGCTCAAATCCACCTCTCAGCCGAAGCCCCATGTTCGTGAAGGTGGTGAAGAAAGAAGGTCTAGGCGCAAGATGGTGCAGGATGAGTTTGCGCAGGTTGAACGGTAGGTAGCTTTCATCCTCCTTTGACTGATCAATGACGTCCTCGAAAGAGCGATAGAAGCCACACCGAGGCTCCACGAGGATCTGCTTGAGCCTGGCGGTCGGCCAGGTTGGAGCGATGCCTTTGTGGCGCAGAAGGTGCCAAGTAGCCGTGATAAGAGGCGGGTAGTCGCGAAACTCAACGCGATCCAGGATGTTAAGCATAAGTTCAGCGGGAAGTTGGTAGATGGGGAGAGCGTAAAGCGCCTGGAGTTGCAGCCCAGCCTGGAAACGCTCTTCAATTGACTTTCTTGCTCCGTTGTCCTGCCTCGGAACCGTCGAGTGGGGCATATTGCTTTTGGGAAGTTCGGGAGATCTGAGAGAGACCTTGCCAGATGTATTCCGAGAGATGCCAGGCAAACACTGCTAGGACGATCAGGTAGATGCCGGTTGGTAGCAAAGATCTTGGAAGCACGTTGAGTAGGAACGGGTCCAGGACTGTGAACGCGATCAGCTCACCACGATTGCAACTAGAGAAGAGTTCTGGCTCACTGATTTCAACATTCACAGGCGGAACATCTTGCATAAGCGTCTTATTGGTGGTGAAGTAATCTGCAGCAGCAAACACTTGAAGGAGAAGAAGAGATTCTGGATTGCTATCCACTCGGTGATAATCAGGACTCTGATCTGGTGCAAGAATAGTCTGACGTGAGTCAGAGTAATCAGCGAGAGAAGTGATTAGCTCTGGCGTATCGAAAACTTCTTGTAATAGGTAAGTGGTGAGTGTGAAGGAAGTTGGTTGCTATTTTTCACCCTGTCAGTATCCAGCCAATAACGATACCATCTTCCTTGGAATGTAGATTTCGATGAAGAAGAGTGAGACATGAGTGTCCAGAGACTCACTGTTGCCGCCCAGCAGATGCGAACTTCGTAGCGCTGGTGCTGCGTCAGTTTGTCAAGTAGAAACCATGCTGCAATGCCTTTTGGACTGGCAGGCTTTGGAAATGCTGCTGATAGCTGGCGGCGTAGTGTTGGGTTTGAGGAAGATAACACTTCGAGCTTAAGGTCTTCAAGATTCGGATGCTGTTGATAGATTTGAATAGCTTCTGGTGCAAGGAAGATAGTCTTCTCTACATTGCCATGGACTAGGAAAATGCACCAGGCTAGACTTTGCAGATATGCCAGAAGCCGCATAGCTGGGTATGACTATACTCACTTGCAGCCAATTGCCTCTTTGGATGGATCCCCGAGCATCTTCTAGTAAGCGTTGGCAAACTTAAGGATGTGCTCGGCTGCGCGGATTTGCAAGACATGTTGTTTGATACGGCCACAAGCGGTAGTCCACCTTCGGTTAGGCTTGTTGATCGCTTGCTTCGCGCTTTCTGCAGGGGACAACAACAGAAGCTACACACAAACTTTCTCATTCACCACGACACTCTCCACAATCTGCAGCCAAACCCGACTTGCTGCTTCTTGTGACATCAAACATCTCTTTACAAGACATCTGTCAAGGTCTTATACCTGCTTTCACCATGAGAGAAGTCATCAGCTTGAACGGTGAGTCCCCACAAATTACGCGCTTCTGCGTCCTCCTGTGCTCCTCTACCCAAGTAGCAATCAAGGTACTGACTCTAAACGCGCACAGTTGGCCAAGCCGGCTGCCAGATTGCTAATTCCTGCTGGGAGGTGAGCAATTTGATGCATTTTGGGACGCTCGCACAAATAGCGGGGCATTCTGTCGAAAATGCTCGAGGGTCAGACTAACAACTGGTGATAGCTCTACTGCTTGGAGCACGGCATCCAGGTGTGTACTGATCTTTACTTTGCTCTCCATGGAACGTACAGCTGGTTTCGAGTGTTTGCTGACGCGTTTTGTGTTGTCAGCCTGATGGATACCTCACCGAAGAGCGCAAAGCCGCCGACCCAGATCAGGGGTTCAGCACCTTCTTCTCTGAAACTGGTATGAAACTATCAACACCACTCTTGGGACACAATAAAGTTGCTAATAGAATCTTTTCTAGGCCAAGGCAAATACGTCCCTCGTACCATCTACTGCGACTTGGAGCCCAATGTTGTCGACGAAGTCCGTACTGGTACCTACCGAGACCTTTTCCACCCCGAACAGATGATCACTGGGAAGGAAGATGCGTCCAACAACTATGCTCGTGGTCACTATACTGTCGGAAAGGAGTTGATTGATCAGGTGTTGGACAAAATCCGTCGTGTTGCGGACAATTGCTCCGGTCTACAGGGATTCTTGGTGTTCCACTCGTTTGGGGGGGGAACTGGATCCGGTTTCGGTGCTCTGCTCATGGAGCGTCTATCCGTGGACTATGGCAAGAAGTGCAAGTTGGAATTTTGCGTCTACCCTGCTCCTCAAGTCGCTACCTCCGTTGTTGAGCCCTACAACTCCATCCTGACCACTCACACCACTCTCGAGCACTCCGACTGCAGTTTCATGGTCGACAACGAGGCTATCTATGACATCTGTCGTCGCAACTTGGGCATTGAGCGACCCAATTACGAGAACCTGAACCGATTGATTGCCCAAGGTACCTTTTTCAAGCATAGGTATAGAGGCTAGCGCTGACGATGATCCCTAGTCGTGTCTTCAATCACCGCCTCTCTCCGCTTTGACGGCTCACTCAACGTCGATCTCAACGAGTTCCAGACCAACCTGGTGCCATATCCCCGTATCCACTTCCCTCTTGTCGCATACTCGCCAGTCGTCTCCGCTGCCAAGGCATCACACGAGGCCAACTCTGTCCAGGAGATCTCGATGTCGTGTTTCGAGCCCAACAACCAGATGGTGAAGTGCGATCCTCGCAACGGAAAATACATGGCTACTTGCTTGCTCTACCGTGGTGATGTCGTACCGAAAGATGTTCACGTTGCCGTTGCTACGCTCAAGACCAAAAGCACTATTCAATTTGTCGACTGGTGCCCAACTGGATTCAAGATTGGTATCTGCTACCAGCCACCCCAGATGGTGCCCAACGGAGATCTTGCTAAAGTCAACCGCGCCGTGTAAGTGGTGACTTACCTTTTTTCCCAATCAGGACACTGACCTGTGACTAGCTGCATGCTGTCCAACACTACCGCCATTGCTGAAGCCTGGTCCGCTCTCTCCCACAAATTCGATCTCATGTACTCGAAGCGTGCCTTTGTTCATTGGTACGTTGGTGAGGGTATGGAGGAGGGCGAGTTCTCCGAGGCCCGTGAGGACTTGGCTGCTCTTGAACGTGATTACGAGGAGGTTGCTACAGACTCTGCCGAGGGTGAGGAAGGTGGTGAAGCCGAGTATTAGACGGTCAGTCGCTGGTCTTTGGAGCTCGCCTCAGCTCCAGCTCTACGTCTTGGTCACATCAAATTGCTCCCCGTGGCCGGCGTTGTTGAGTCTGGTGTGTTCGGATCCTTTTGCAAATGGTTCTAGATCTTCCTGACGTGGAAATGTGTGAAGAAAAGACGTGGATGATTCAATGAAGCGGGTGTCTGCTTTAAAGCGAAGTTGAAGTAAAGTAAATCAATGAAATCCAATGCTCCATGATATGCTTGCCTACTTTACTGTACGTACTCGAGAGATCCCAATAATAGAAAGCTTGAATTGGACTCAGCCAATTGCAGCGACTGAGCACGATTACAGTGTCTTGGCATCTTGGCATCTTGGCATTTGTTTTCTCGATCATCAAGATCCCTGCTTTGGTGCTTGGGGGCAACAACCAAGCCAGCCCAAAGTAGAGAGCTCTTCCACAATTAGGTGCACTTGACCATATATCATTTGCACTTGTGTTAGCTTCTCCAGCATCGAGCTTGATCGAGCTTTATCGAGCT
This sequence comes from Letharia columbiana, assembly GCF_014066305.1. Classification (NCBI taxonomy): domain Eukaryota; kingdom Fungi; phylum Ascomycota; class Lecanoromycetes; order Lecanorales; family Parmeliaceae; genus Letharia; species Letharia columbiana. The sequence goes on from NW_023501085.1 coordinate 66,762, forward strand.
CTATATATGCAGTGCCTAAGCCTCTCTGTCGACACTGAACAAAAAACCCGTTCTCCGCGGTGGACGGCGAGACATCGCCAAAGCCATGGCTGACGTGGAGTCGCAGCAACGAGAGGTGCAGCGTACGTAAAGCTTCAAAATCCGTTATCTTATGCCGAATCAGTTGAAGCTGACTGCGTTTCGAATCTAGAGCATCCTAACCTTCACCTGAGCCCCGAGGAGCGACGCCTTTTCGGCCAACTGTTTTCCGCCGCGGATACCGAAAAGATTGGTGTGGTAACGGGAGAGGTGGCAGTGAAGTTTTTCGAAAAGACACGACTACCGCCGGATGTGCTAGGAGAGGTGGGTATACTGGAAACCACGAGAGCTCGAGAATCGTGCTGACCCAGGCAACATCATACAGATCTGGCAAATTGCGGACAGCGAGAACCGGGGGCTACTCACACCTGCTGGATTCGGCATTGTTCTGCGATTGATCGGATACGCTCAGGCAGGACGGCCAGTCTCAGCTGAGCTTGCATTGAAACGTGAGTGGATCCTATAAAACACAGGCGAGACGGGGAATTGACCACGCGTCTCATAGCTGGTGGACCTCTGCCTAAGTTCGATGGCATCACAGGACCTCCAGGACTACCACAGGCGCAGCCACAGGCACAGCCTTTGCAAGCTCAAAACAGTGGCCCCATCAGAGTTCCTCCGTTGACTCCGGACAAGGTTGCGCAGTATTCATCTCTCTTCGAAGAGTCGGGTGCGCAAAATGGAATACTATCAGGTATGGTTTTCTTCTGCCCCACTACTCAGGAACTGATTGCTGACTCAAATGCCCAGGCGAAACCGCAAAGCAAATATTCGAGCGAGCCAAGCTGCCTAACGATGTGCTCGGACGCATATGGAACCTTGCAGACAGGGAGCAGAAAGGGCATTTGGGGCTGACGGAGTTCATCATTGCCATGCATCTTCTGGCCTCCTACAAGAACGGATCTATGCGCGCCCTACCACAGATACTACCCTCCGGGCTGTACGAAGCGGCAGCCAGACGAGGTGTTGCGCGACAAGTAACAGGCTCCCGACCAACATCGGATGGCTTTCCACCATCTGCGGTACCCAAGCAGTTTACAGGCACAGGATATCCAGCCCAAGCGTCACCTGCAGCTCGCCCACAGCAACCACCCTTTCAGCAACCGACTTCGACTGGAGATCAATGGGCTGTCAGTCCTCAAGACAAAGCACAGTTTGACCGGATTTACGCTACTGTTGATACACAAAACCGCGGATACATAACAGGAGAGCAAGCAGTGGGCTTCTTCAGCAACTCCAGGTTACCGGAGGATGCGCTTGCGCAGATTTGGGATCTCGCCGATATCAATTCCGAGGGCCAGCTCAATCGAGATGAATTTGCGGTAGCAATGCACCTTATCAAGCAACAGCGTAGTAAAGGAGATGGCAGAGATGTCCTACCACAAAGTCTGCCTGCCAATCTAATACCACCAAGCATGCGTCGTCAGCCTATAGCGCCGCAGCAGCCCACCGCCCCGGTCTTTGATAATGCTGCAAACATTAGCGCGCCAAAATCGGCGTCCGAGGATTTGTTTGGTCTCGACGCATTCTCGGCCCCATCATCTCCACCATCACAGCCGCAGACTAGGACGACTGGCGACTCTGCGTACACTGCGACACCACCTCGAAATACAAACTCACCAGTGCCTCAAGCATTCCAGCAACAACAATCACAGCCTCAGCCATTCCCACAACAACAATCGCACTTTAAGCCATTCGTCCCATCGTCATCTTTTGGGCAAGCTATGATGACTCCTCAAGGCACTGGTACATCAGCAAGCACAGCCAGTCCTGTGGTGCAGAGCCGGGGTCTCCCACAGCAGCAACAAAAACAGCCCTCTGCCATGGATGATCTACTCGGAGACAACGATCCTGAAGTCAGCAAAAGGCTCACTAATGAGACATCGGAGCTTGCTAATCTATCTAACCAGGTCAGCAGCTTGACTGGTCAAATGCAAGATATCAAAACAAAGCGCAGCTCTACGGAGCACGACTTGTCTCAAGCACAATCGCAAAAGCGAGATTTTGAAGATCGTCTCACTCAGTTGCGATCTGCGTATGAGCAGGAGGTTAGAGAGGTCCAGGCGCTGGAGGAACGTCTGAGAGGCTCTAAGGGTGAGACACAGAAGCTTCAACAAGACACGGCAATGATCCAAGGCACCCACGAGGATCTTCAGAATCAACATCGACAGATCAGCGATGCCTTCCGTATGGATCAGAATGAGAACTCTAGTCTGAAGGAAAAGATTCGCCAAACAAACGCAGAGATTAGCGAGATGAAGCCGCAGCTTGAGAAGATGCGATCTGATGCCCGACAGCAGAAGGGTTTGGTAGCGATCAACAAGAAGCAGCTCGCTACTAACGAAGCTGAACTGGAGAAGGCAAAGGCCGATCTAGAGACGGCTACAAGAGAACACGAGGAAGCTGCGCGAGAGCTGGAGCAGAGTAAACGCGACCTGGAGGCTTCTTCTCAAGCTGTTTCTGAAGCGAAATCTCAAGTTCGAAGTCCGCCAGCCGCAGTAGCCAGTCCTGCTCCATCCACCGCAAGCATGAACCCTTTCTTCCGTCGATCTTCCAACGCCACAACCGAGAAGGGTATGTCCCCCTTTCAGACGCAGGTTGTTGCATCCCCCAATCACAACGCCTTTGACAGCTTTTTTGGGCCTTCTCTTGGTTCGTCGAATCAGACTACTGGCCATCCACCGTCCACCTCTTTCAAAGACGACCCCCCTAATACCCACCGTGAAGCACCTGAGCAATCAATGGCTTCAAACCAGTCTCAAAACTCGTCATACGGTCCAGACATTCCCACTCCATCGGGTTCGCCGCCGCCTCTGTCTAGTTTTAGTGATTCCCCTCAAATCATCAGCGAGCCGCCGGCGCCTCCGCAGTCTCGACAGATCACTTCCAGTTTTTTGCCATTTCGACCTAGTGTGGAGCGCTCTGACTCCGAGAGTCCATCAGTGAGAGCTAATCCTCCTGCAAGCCGCATCGGTGACAGGTCCGAGTTAGAGGGGTCGACAGAAAGGCAGACTTCGACCGCTGAACCTTCCATACCCGAATCACCAAGGCAGCACTTCGCAGAGATGGCTGCGAAGCCTCCTCAGGCAGAAGCATCGCGATTTGCCCCACCGTCTTCACAGCAGACCCCCACGGCGTCCAGTGAAGGCATTCGACAGCAAGAAGTTGCCGTTCCCGATGAGATGGCTGAGTCCTCTGGTATGCCAAGCGCGACCAGGGATGTTCCTGGTGCGTTCCCTGGGGACGAGACGCCTGAGCCTGAGCCCAGCTTCTACCAATCTGTCAAGACACCGTACAGTAGCTCGAAGCTTGATCCTCGCGTCGACTCTGAACCCCGAGGCGGTTTAGTGGGGTCTACGAAGGAGCCATCAAACAACATATCTGAAGGTGTATCAGCTAGCAATGATCCTTTTGCTAGGGCCAGTGACGATTCGCGTACTCCTGTCACTGCCAAACATGACTTCGACTCGGCTTTTTCGGGTTTTGGGGACGATGTAGAAGCGCCAAAGCAGAGTGATAGGAGCATAACAGCTAATGGCTTTGAGTCGGCCGAGCCACCCAAGTCTCATGGCGAGTTTCCTCCGATCCAGGAGTTCGGTGCAGAAGGTGAGAGTGATAGCGATGAAGATCCTGGCTTTCGTGACAACTTCACAGCTCACTCTGCCAATCGCGCTGCGGAGTCTGGACCCAACCAGGCCTTACAGGCTCCACCTGCATCCGATGGTATCGGGATGGCGCCAACTCGTCCTCCTTTTGGTTCTACTGACACCAATACCAGTCAACTGCCCACGCCTGGCGCTCAGACATCGCCACCAACATATGATCAGACAGTGGGATCTCCACTTGGTGAAGCTGGTCATCGCAAAGAGTCGAACCAATTCCCGGCAGAGTATAGCGGCCTACTACCTTCACGTGCTGATCCTACCTCGTCTACAAACTCGCCACCTCTGCAATCAGCTGCCGCATCGCCCGTTGCCTCAACAGCTGGCATTGATAGAGGCCTGAACTTCTTCGGCGAAGACACAACGGAGCAAGCAGCAGGCCATGCCACCATCGGCTCCTCATTCTCACACGACCATTCCCCAATGTCTCCGGGCGCCTCAACAGCCGCACCTTATGCCTACACTCACACATCATCGCCGCCACAACAGCAATCCCAGACTACTAATCCTCCAGTCCCAGCCAAAGCTCCCATGCACGACGATTTTGATGACGAATTTGGTGATCTTTCCGAAGCAAAAGAAGCTTCCGAAAAAGGCGATGATGACTTTACCTCTGCCCGTCACAACGATTTTGAAGATTTCAACCCCGTGTTTGACTCACCCGCGGCATCGCGTCATACAGCGCAATCCTCAAGCACGTTCCCCAACAATGACTCCTTCGCGGATTTTGAATCCTCCATGACGGGCGCCGGTTCCTCTTCGCGTCAACAACAAGGGGTACAACAGACACCATCACATGACTGGGATGCGATTTTCTCTGGATTGGACACGCCGCAGAACAATGGCGTGCCAGGTGGACATGGCAATGGGTTTCCCAGTCCGCCGAGGGAGCAAAGTGGGAAGGCCGCAGAGAAGGCGGCAACGAAGAGGACGATGACGGAAGATACAACAATGGACGATCCGATTTTGAAGGACCTGACTGGGATGGGGTATCCGAGAGGAGAGTCATTGCAGGCGTTGGAGAGATTTGATTATAATCTTGATAAGGTACGGTGATCGTCTACCTGTACTGCGAAGAATGGCGGTTCTAACAATGGGTCCGTAACAGGCTGCAGATTTCCTCGCCTCCAAGTCGTAATACGAACTGGGGGACAATCCTTTGCATAGCCTCTACAAACGCTATTTCTGGACAGATGCAAAAGCGAATTCACACATTTCTTTCTTACCATTACTTAGCGAACGCAAATTGCATTTGTACAATGCCAGAATGGTATCAATCAATGTACAGCAGTTCTCGTCAACACCTCTTCTAGCATTGCGGCAGCACGGCGGATATTTTTTGTCTCTATGTCACGCCCGTTGTATGTATGTACCAACACTCGTTTGTGCTGCGGTCTTGATCACGGCCACTTGAACCTGTTTTATCAAAGACAAAAGATCTAAGCTATTGATCGAGCGAATGTATTCATGCATGTTAGACTGTCTACTTAGCGATCAAGATAAGAGGGATCCGAGAGATGACCATGAATGGCTACGTACGCGTGGTCGGTTGTGGGTGGGAGGGACTTTAAGGACTAATGTGGGACCATGTTCGGAGCTCTCCTGGTCCTGTGTCCAGTCTCTATAGAATGCAGTATTTACTCCGAAAATGCGCACTAGATGCTAATGCTTCCGATCAAATATCATATCAGGAGTCTCCAGTCCAAGCTCTGTGCACGATTTGAGTGATACAAAATGCCGTAGCAGCCTTCTTCGGATACGACTGCCTGGTTGGGAACGCACCTTCCTAATGCGTGCGGCTGGGTACTTCTCCTTTCTTGGAGTCGCAACCCCCTCCTCGCCTTCAACCATCAACATCATCCATTGACAACATATCCATCAAACAGTCAACGGGACTCTGCTTGGCGAAGACACTAATATTCGATGATCATCACTGTTGTCTATACCTATACCTTTCCGATGACGGATGAAAGACCTCACAGATTGGCAAGGCTGAGTTTCAGCCTGATCTGAGGGAGGTGAGCAGGTTTGATTCCCTTGGGCGTATGATGCACATCTAGAGCTTGCTCACCTTCAGCTAGAAAGCACTCGGGACTTCTACCTCCCCATCCAGCGATCACTTCAAATCATTGCACCTAAAAGCAGCACCGCTCTCAAGCTCATCTCCTCTTCGATCCCAATACCTATACAAGACAAATTTTCTTCGGAGCCAGTACCATCAAGACCATCGTCACCGTCACCAGCGGAGTGTTGAGGACTGGCGGATAACCATGGCCGAAGCTTCGGGCACATCCTCCACAGGAGGCTCGTCGAAAGGAAAAGAAGACCAATTACATGTTAAAGAGCTGGGGCTCACACAGATTGATGGGCACCCAGAAGATCATCCGTTTGTCGCCGATGTGGTATTTGTCCATGGTCTGCAGGGACATCCCCAAAGAACGTGGCAGTCGAAGTCGAACCCCGAGTCCAGCATCAGGGCTCGAAAAGGTCTTAGACTCTTTTCCCGGAAAGGCACGGAAGCGATAGCTCATGATGACCCCAAGCCGTTCTGGCCAGCGGATATACTTCCTCAGGACCACAAGGATGTCCGGATACTAACGTTCGGTTATGACTCGAAAGTGACGAAAGCGTTCATGGCCCCGACAAGCAAGAATGGCATATTTCAACATGGCAATTCATTTCTGAGAGCCGTAAGCCGTGCCCGAGTCCGCTGTCGTCAACGTCCAATTGTGTTCGTAGCACACAGTCTAGGCGGCCTCGTCGTCAAACAAGCCTTGATCGAGGCGCAGAAACAGATCCATGATCCTGACTTACTCGATATTAACGATTCTACTCATGCTATCATATTCTTCGGTACCCCACACAGAGGCTCAGATCTCGCGTCATGGGGTCTCCTGCTGAGTACCGTTGCTAAGGCCGCTCAATTCGACACGAATAAAGCCGTCCTCAGAGATCTGGATCCTATGAGCGGGAGCTCCAAATTAGAGGAGATGAGACTGGATTTTGATAATATACTGCAGGACAGTCAACGATTGAGCGAGTTGCATGTATACTCGTTCCAAGAAGAGGAAGGTATGACGGGTACCAAGTTGTTTGGCGGTAAGGTACGTTCATTCGCATATGTCCCACGCGCGCGGCGCGCGCTGTCATGCAAAACGAAAATTCGCAGCGAATTCTGCCCAAATATTCAAGTATGATCAGTATGAGGACAATTTTCTTCGCTTAAAAAGCACATTCGTATGACACAGTATCCACACGTTCGCAAGAGTCTATAGTGAGGATTGTCTAGCTCTCCAGCCCAGCTTTCAAGTTGTTCACTGCTCCTGCTTGTTTTATGTACAGCCAGGGCGTTCACGCCGAAGCACTTGGTGGATAACGTTCTCGGCGTCTAGATTGCTAGAGCGTTGTTCAGACCAAGGTCCCCCTTTTGTCACCTATCTTTCCTGGTGTATCAGGCAGATAAATTGTTGCGATTGCCACTATTCTTGATAGCTTGCATAATTTTAGCTCAGATACATGTGCTAACGACTCGAAGGTTGTCCCAAACGAGTCGTCATCCCTGGACTCTCGAAAATACGGTAACGACACCATTCATGCAAATCACATGAACATGTGCCGTTTCAGCACAAAAGACGACGATGGCTATGAAAAGTTTTCTGCCATCCTTGCAAAGTACATTAGCCAAATAAAGACCAAACAGTACGAAGCGAAGAATGCACGGAACGATGGTCAGTCCTCACCGGATCTATGGTTTGAGTCTCCTAGTATTGACGGCTCTCATAAGACTAATGCTCTTCTCTTTCAGATATTCTGACTAGCCTCAATTTTGCAGAGCGCCGGGCACGAGAATATCAACTGCAGAACCTCGACACGAAACAAGAAACCTTCTCTTGGATCTGGTCATCATCTTCGTTCGTGGAGTGGCTTTCAAGCCAGGACGGAGTGTATTGGATCTCCGGCAAACCTGGAAGCGGGAAGTCGACTTTGGTAGAGCATCTCGTACATCATGACCGGACGAAGCTAGAATTGCAAAAGCAAAACCACATGAGCTGGATACGTCTACATTTTTTTTCGATTTTCGTGGTGGGCAAAGGTATCAACAACAGCTTTGAAGGCTTACTCAGATCCCTTCTCTACCAGCTCTTCAAAGCGATGCCCCAGCTTAACACACTGGATCCAGATGACAGTAAATATGACTCCTTCTCCAGCTGGCCTGAACGTAAGCTCCGCGATGCTTTGCGTACATCACTTGGGAAAGCCAAGGAAGGAGTGTGTATCTTTGTGGATGGGCTAGACGAATATGAAGGAAGTCTCCTAGAACTCATCCAATTTCTCAAGACCTTAGCTACAAGCGACAACAGTCAGGATACTTCGATCAAAGTTTGTTTGTCAAGCCGTCCCGAACCAATACCTTCACAGTTTCTGCAACATCTCCCAAATCTATCCATGTCAGATCACAATGCATCGGGAATTCAATCGTACTGTCTTTCAACGCTTGAGGAGCTGGAGCCGAAGGTTCTTGAGGGTTTGAACATTTTTCAGCTGTCTCATACTATTGCCGGACGAGCAGAAGGCGTGTTTTTGTGGGCACGTTTCGCACTAGAGGAAATCATACAAGGTCATTCCAGTGGAGAAACCCCCAAAGAAATGTTAGTGAGACTGGACTCAACCCCTCATGATCTAGAAGAGATTTACGATCGCATATTTCACCGTATGGATGCACCAGCTAAGGAAGAATGTATGATTATGCTACGGCTTGTTTGCTTTGCAAAGAGGCAGCTTGCATGGCAAGAGCTACTTGTGGCTACCGATATTGCCTTGAACAAGGATGTGGTCGATAGTGAGCGTATCCGTGGCGATACAGACTCGGCAGTTGCGTCCAAAGTGTACAAAACTTTTACCCAAAGACTCCGTGCAAAAGCTGTGGGACTTCTGGAACTTGTCAAACAACAGCAAAACGAGTTTGGGCCTGACGAAGCTTTATTGCACCGAAATTGATACACAAAAGTGTAAGCACATATTTGGACCGGAAAGGATGGCAAACATTCGGAATGCTGCAAGAAGAAATTATGATTCAACACGAGTCATTTTTCGTCGAAACATGCACTCGGTATCTCCATCGTCTCCTGCGTCATTCCAAGTTGGGAAAGAACACCAGTCGTATCGTTTGGGAGGAATGGTTCGATAAGAATATTTCATAAAAGGACCGACTCCCTGGAGACACCTCAATGGAACGGCTCGGTTGGCATGTATTCCTTCTTCACCTATGCTGCAGGCTATGTTTTTGAGCATGCAAGGTCCTTGGAGCAGCATGGGGTCTCTTCATACTCACTACTTGACAGTCATTTGACAGAGCAATTCGTCCATCTACACTTTCTTTATGCAAACAGAGCGGCGACGGCTTCGGTGATAAGAAAGTGTTGGCCCTGTCTTCAACTACCCCGGGAATTATTGTTTGAAGACTTCGACGCCATCTGCGTGGCATTTCTTCATGGGCTCGCGTCGTACTGCCAAAGTGATTTGGAAACCAGATCACAAGCGCCTGGACAAACTTTTTGGGAACGAGCTTTGAGTTATGCGCTCCTCGGGTGGCCCACGGCGGGAGTCTATGGAGATGCTTTGAGTTTCCAGCATACAGTGACGTTAGCATTACAGAACATTACCACTGTACAGCAAATTCATCTTGAGCAGGGGCTCAAGTTCGTATTGAGAATACCGTCGTCCACACCCCATGATGAGGTTCTGAAGTTGGTGTTACAACACGAGTCCATAAAATCCCTCCAGCTTGTCGACCGTGATGGACAGGCCGTCACACTTCTTTGGTTTCTCACTCAAGATAGACGTTACTACTTTTCGAAGGTGGCTTTTGATTTGTTGATCGAAGAAGCAAATCGCAGAGAAGAAGACGTGCGTCAACGCTGTGGCCCCGGGGGAAATTTGGTAGAGACGTTGCTAGAACAGAAGCCGGCCTCTCAGAGGAATAATAAAGCTGAGGTGGCTTCGCGAGTACTACGAGTCAATGTCTTGGCCTTTTGAATACGATCTCGATGAAGACGAAGAAACGGACTGAGATCCCTACACTAGGGGAACCAGAACATGAAAACGTGGGCTCGCTTGACGAAGTTTTCCTGTGGGATGAAGACTCGGACGTGTCAACGGAAGAATCTCTATCATCTAGAGGGGAAGCTCACCTCTCTGAAGGTCGAGCATGATAGCCGTCGATCCGGAAAGGTACCCACGTGCTGCGCGCTTGCTTGGAAAACAGAAGCAAATGAAATGAAACACCCCAAACAGACGAGGAGCATCAGCCGGTGTATTCTTGACCGCTCCTGTCTGTATACTCTGCTCGACTCTTTTTTTTTGCCCGTCGCTCTCTTCTTTCATAAATCTCGCCTGCATACCATATGATCTCCGATGACGATATTCTCCTGCAAGGAAACGGTAAATTGATCGAGGCGAGATTGGGTACAGTGGATGAAAGGTTTTATTCTTCTGGATTTGGGAAGGGACACGTTTGCTTGCTTGCTTGCAGGATACAATAATAGCTATGGGGTTTCAAGTCATCAAATGCCATTCTTCTTTTTCCTTTGAACAAATTGCTGTGGAAATGCCGGAGCTGTAGAACTGAATACAAATCTATGAGAGCAAGTCTGTGGAGATGCTCTCCCAATGTCACAATTCGCTTAATATCCGCCGAACGCCTGCGTACGGACCCTGGAGTAGATCCTCTCAGTTATCGTCACACGTTTCGCATGATCGTAGTAAAATATCACAACAATTCTAGCCTAAAGAACAAACAAACAATCAATCAATCAAGCCTCCAGGGTACATGTTGCGCGCCGCCTGATGGGCTGCTGCTGCTGCTGCTGCTGTGATTGCCCTTGCCCTGTCGGCGGCCGCCCTTGTCCTTGCCCAAACGGCGAAGCGCCCTGTAGATACCCTCCATGCGAAGGATCATGATAGCCCTGTCCGTAGGCGTGGCCACCACCACCGCCATGTGCACCTGGGTAGCCTTGTCCCTGAGCGGGATAATCGTCTTTCGAGGGAGGTTGTGGTGGGTAGGGGTTCTGGCCGGGGTAGCCTGAGCCAGACGACGACGGGCGAGGAGGATACTGGCTAGGTGTTAGACCCTGCTGGCTTGGGTGGGAGCCCATTGGTGGTGCGGGTGCGTAGGGGTTGTAGGTGCTTTGTTGTTGGGATGGATAGGCTGGGGTGTTCTGAGGAGGTGGAGGATAGCTGTTTTGTGTAGGGGTGCCGTAAGAATTTGACTGCGCGGGTTGCGGCGCGTATTGATTATAGGTTGGAGGTTTGCCTTGTGGTTGGTATGGAGAGTTCTGCTGGCCGTAGTTCGAAGTTTGTGGGGTGTGCTGCGAAGGAGGGTAGGGTTGGGTTTGCTGGCTATAGGCGGGTGTGGACGCGTGAGAGCTAGCATAGGAACTGGAAGGAGGACCTGAGAAGGACTGGTTTGGTTGACCATAATTGCTTGGCGAATTATATTGCCCAGCAGCTGGACTGGAGGATGATGCGTCTTGTGGGCCGTAGCTATCGTGTGGCGGCTTATGATTGGCGTGGTGACCGTGATGACGACCATGATGTTCGCTTGAAGGACCTGGAAAGGACTGGGTCTGTGGTTGGCCGTACGCATTCTGCGAAGCTTGCGTCTGCTGTCCATACAGCGGTGCGCCTGGGCCGTATTGGTTGCCCTGACCGTATTGTGAAGAGCCAATGTGGCCTTGAGCAAGCTGCATCGACTGTATCGTTTCCATGGGCAGTACATTAGCAGATCCTTGTTGTCCTGAGGATTGGTATGACGCTGGTGGAGCTTGGGATGAGTAGCCACCACTGCTGTTCAAGCCTGCATGCTGTGCTTGTTGCTGCTGCTGCTGGTGCTGTACACCCGAAGATCCGTGCTGGCCGGGCGCCTGGTATGATGCTGGTGGAGCTTGGGCTGAATAACCACCGCTGCTTGAGCTTTGCCCACCAGAGGAGTACCCGTAGCTGTTGTTCTGACTCTGCGAAATCAGTTAGCATCTATCGACATCAGCAGAGATTCGCGAGGCTTACCGAAGAGCCATGGTGACCTCCAAGGAAGCTCATGAAACCACCACCGGATTGCTGAGCGGGCGGCTGCTGTTGTGGTTGTTGTTGCTGCTGCGGCTTTCCACCACCATCAAAAAAGCTACCCACCAGCTGTCCCGCAAGACCACCAATGCCGCCAGAGCCACCACTGGAATTTGAGCTCTGACCAGCATGCTGCCCCCCTAGCAGAGAGCCCGCAAGTCCAACGAGAGGCGATTGGTTCTGGGGCTTATGTTTTCCTCCGGTGATTGCGTTCATCGCAAGATCCTACTCATCGCAGAGTGTTAACCCAATTCTCACAGTTCAAGCAGTGTCCACATACCCCTAATAGACTCCGATCTTTTTCCTCATCCTCTGCTGTTCCATCCACTTTCACCGCGGGCGGCTGTTGGAAAGGATCTGTGTACTGCTGAGGCGTAGGGTCAGGCGTGGGAACAGAAAGCGCTGGCTGGGTTGGCACGTCCCATTGTGAGTGGCCTGTTGCTCGCTGCACGTAGTAGTATTTTCGCGATTGACCTTCCCATTGTGCTAGCCTGTAGACCGTCAGATACGACTACGGGTAACAGCGACGAGTGAGATGTACCAGCCTTCGGGAAGAGCTGGAGGGCCCTTGTCGGGCCCCTCCTGGTTGGTAGGCGTTGGTGGGCGTGTCATGCTGAAAATAATCTTGTTATGGGAGGAGTAAATAACAGTGCACGAGAGAGGGTCTGTGGAATCGAGGAGCGTCAGTGAGATGGTCGAAGCCGTTCAGTTGGTGGTGTGATTTGTGGCTGCGTAAGCCCTAAGGTAGGGGGATGGCCCTAAAAAGAGGCCCCGGAAAGTCGCCGGGATCGGGCCTAGAATCGTTGAAGCCGGGCCGAGGCCCCTAAAGCTACATGTACCTTACAGTGATGTCTTCTAAGAATTTACATATCAAATTATAGCAACAGCAGCTCACATGTAGGAAGTTTGCGGAGTAGCACATCTAAACTGTACGATTTGGCCCATGTAAGCACGCTGCCCCAACCTTTCGGAGCCCTTACGATCCTGCTTCGAATAGTCTCTCACCAAAGCTTCTCTTCAGCCCCAAGGACTCAGGGTGTGCTCTGCCCTTGAATGGACCTTTGTAGAAAGACCATGTAGAGGTGTCTGCCAGCTGAGAAGCTAGAAGCATATTTGAGGGCGAGTTTGGAGGATTTCTGTTGGTTTTCTGACTGTATCGTCAACAGGGTGGACGAGAATGTACAAGTAGGAGGAGAGGGCATCAATAGCAAAGCAAAGATACATTGAGCTTCGAGGCATAGCTTTGGGCGCAAGGCAAGCAGTCTGCTCCAAGCCTGGTATTATGAGGAGGGATCAGAGGATCATGAGCAGGGAATGTTGGGACTCAGCTCTGTAAAAAGCTGTCCAATGGCTGTCCAATGGTTGTGAATTGCTTCTTCTAAAGGGGGAACCCCGGGTACGCTACTAAGCGAGCGGAACGGCACCCGTCGCTCGAGGTCAAGCATTTCTTCTTCACTTCATACCCCAGATCAGTCCCCGGACATAAGGCATAGCAGTCTTTGTTTGTTACAGAAGATGAGTAGAAAGACAGGAGGCTCGACAAGGAACGACAAATTAAAAGGAAGATATGAAAGGGAGAAGACAGTCTGAAGAGGCAAAGTCTCAGAAGACAGACAGTCTTGCAGCATTGAGAGTGGACCCCCACAGGGATTGCTTTTCACCGAGACCAAACAACATACATGAGACAACTCTAAAGGCTCAGAGGTAAGGTGCGCATCCAGAGCGAGGCCATCAGGTCAATGATGTACACACTTTCAAAGAATTATGGACCATGAACTGAGAACCTGCAACAACCATTCCTTCTTCTGGACCAACCCGCCGTCCTGAGCAAGCGAAAAGAAACAGCCCCATGAAAATCCCTCTTGTCACACCGCGTGCTTTGGCAACCAGGCTGCCATGGGACCGTCGGGCTTTCTAGGTTGTGGAAGGCGAGTAAATGCATTGGTGGTAGTGATGATCAAGGAGGTCATGGGTCGAATTGTTTGCACCGATCAGAATCAAGAGCCCTCGACCTTGGCTGCAACGTTGCCCTAGGCACTGCAACAGCATGCCGTTCGAAGATTGTTGGATTCCGCGGATCAAAGCTCTGGCTGGGGTCGAAGACCCTATGACCTGACGGAGCAGTTGAAGTTGCTGCCTTGTCGACCACTGAAGCCTGACTGGTACTAGGAAAAATTTCAAGTAGGAACTGGAAACCTTGTCGCCTAAGCGAGGAGTGGAAATTGGTGACTCATTGACCACTGGTGACTGGCTAGGAGTAGTGACGAAGTCGGTGCCTTAACATGCTCCAGTGGCAGGTAGATGGATTTGGGCTGTAGGTGTCGAAATTGATGCTGGTGTAGGTGCAAACCCTGAGCCTTGCAGTGATCAGGCGATGGCAAGGAGGCAGCGACGGTGCGATTCTAGTAGGCAGGAAGAGGTCAGTGTACACCCATGATATACCACAAAAGACGATCACGAGTTAAATGTCACTGACCCCATAGCTGTCTTTCCTCCTAGTCCTTGTCCGCCATCCTCTCCATCATCCCGTTCCCTTGAATCGATCATAATTTTGGAGCGCTTGAATAAGATCGGCCTTGCTGCATCGGTCTTTTCTGAAACGAATGCCGCGCTTCCCCATCATCTTTCTCAACTGATCCAAGTTCAAATCCCGATAGTCGAACATCAGTGGAGCTCCATGCATCTCAAGCAACTGGATGACCTCGGGTGTCCCCAACGCGATAGGACATTGGATGCCGTTATTCCTACATACAACCCGTAGTTGAGACAGGTGCAGATCCTGAAGGTCTACTGCTGGAACCGTGACTCGCTGTTGCGTATACCCTGGCTGCCATTGTGGCGCTTGTGTTCCATCCCAACTTGGTTGTATTTGTTGTGGAACGCCAAAGCCTGCGGCTTGTTGGTGATGTCCTGACGCAACAGCACCTGGATGATATGGCTGGAAGTTGCGATCCGCTTGTTGCTGCTGATTATACTGCAGAGCAACAGTTGAAGGTTCGAATCGAAACCCGTGACCAATGTCCGCTTCCTGATGAGGGGAAGCAAAGGCTGGCTGCGCAGCTTGAAGGCCGACATGGGGCCATGGAGGGTTATTGCCCACGCCAGTGTACTGTGTATAGGATCCCGTCTGCTGGTTTTGAAAGCCGACATGCGGCCAAGAAGGGTTGGCGCCAATACCAGTATACTGTGTACGGTAATCCGTTTCCTGGTACTGAAAATCGGTATCCGACAGGAAAGGGTCGTTGATGATACCCGTAACAGGGTTATACAGAGGTTGATGCAAGGCAAAGTCTGTGTGTTGAGGTTCTTGGGAACCCTGGAAGCGCGTTTGTTGCGTATGGGAGCCATGGTACTGTGAGACTGGATAGCCGTAGGTCTCAGTATCTGGCGTTGGTCCTAACCCAAAGCCTGCTTGTTGGCCGGAAAGGCCATTCTGAAAATGTGTTGGTCGATGTTCATCTCTGGCTTGTTGCGAGTGGGGTTGGTTGGCATTCTGCGAGTATGGATAGTTGGACTCCATCTTGGGATTGGTGGGTAGGCGTGGGTTTGTAATTGTTTGCTGGTTTGAGAGACAACTGAGGCTGCAGGTGGATGTGGATCTTCGGCCGTGGTGTTTCTCGCTTAGTCGCGCGACGCAGTCTTGATAGAATTCCCTCCGTGTTTTCGCTGCTAATCACTCCGTCGAGTCTTCGAATACTATCATTACTCGTGAATATCACACTTTATAGCAGCTGCATTCTTTTTAACTTTCCCCCCTTCTACCATTTCTAGGCACGAGACCAGCGCACTAAGACACCTTGGAGCTACCTGGTGCCTTCCGTGCAACTTTCACCCACACACCCACCGTTCCACCTCTGAGACGCCAGGCTGTACAGTCGATTCAGCTCTCAGCTATACACTGCTCCTCTATTTCCCTCGAAGTATTGCAAATCCTGCCCGCCGACACAAAGTCTCCAGCCAGAGGGTGATCAGAATCACTGCAAAATGTCGCATTTTATGAGGCTACCTATCGAAGTGCGTCTCATTATCTACAGTTACCGCCTCACAACTGGGAAGATACTCCCATAGCTGGAGAAGCAGCGAGGGGAGGATAATAATGCCGCCTTCCTCAAAACGTACGGGGCCACACCATCCCTGAACATGATCGAACAGAAGAAGAAATACCCAGCTCTGTGCCTTGGCCTTCTAGAGGTCAATACGACCATTCACGCAGAAGCTGCACCAATCCTCTACGAAAGAAACACAGTGGTTCTGCCCAATGCCCCATTGGCAGCCAAATTCTTCCACGACTGCCTCGGTTCCGCCGAGAAAAGACTTTGACTGAAACATGTCGAGCTTGAGTTGTGTTTTTCGGATAGGCCACTCGATGAAAAAGAAGACTTGTTTCAGGCCAAGGGGTTGGATCTTCCACGTGGCCTGTAATCCAGCAGGTTGGTGTAGTGGGGTTCCGTAGGATGGGACGTAAGGGGTCGGGCGCAAGGACCGCATGATAGCTAGGTACGCCATCTCACCGATATCATCGGGCCTAAGAAATTAGCTCCCATCCTCGAAGACACCAAGCTCGACAGGCGCACCGTCAGGTTTGGGAACGGCTGGTGTCCGGCGGCCTGCTGCTTCATGGGGGGAAAGCCTGTGCAACCTTCCAGACGGGGTTCGCTCATGGCATCGTGAAGCATATCTCCCTACATGACCTTGGAAAATCTCACCATCCTGAGCACGAGTTTTCCAGGAAAGGGGTTCGGGAGTTTGCTTGTATGGAGCTGCCAATATTGTCTGATGCAGATGGCGGGGAGGATGTGGGCAGATACGCTATCCAGATGGAAGAGCAGATTGCACGTTGCACGAGGGTCAGAGAGCTAGGAGTGGAATATGATACCAGGATGTGATACCAGGCGGTGGTCAAAAGGCTGGAAGATGCGGAGATTGGAGTTGATGATGACGACGCAGGCTCCTGATAGAGGGATGGGAGGCTTGGAGGATCCCACTGCGCAGTTTCTTTGTGTATCAGTACTTGATATGTCTACCGTTGGTCGTGTAAAGAGGCTTCTAGTTCTGGTGCGAAGATACTGAAGGGCTTTGGCGAAAGTACAAGAGGACTAGAGGCCAAGCACAATATCCAATAATCAACGCCCCTCTCCTTTTCTTTGATCAATCATATTCTATGTATGTCAGCAAACTTCTGCCTCTTTGTCTTCTGCATATACATATAGAACAAGGTAGCGGTACCGTCAAAGGGTGCCGGTATGGAGCGGCTAGAGTTGTGTGGTGTAATTTCGTTCCAGGCCCCGCAGAATTGACTTCCTATGGGGTGAACATGATGTATATGCCATAGTTGTTTTTGCTTATCTGATTTGAGCATATACGCATTGAAGACTTTACACGTACTGGTTAGAATTTGAGTCATATGCAATCCCTCCACTCTAGTTCCGCGGGAAGACCACAACGCTCTTGGTTTTCCCCGGATATGTTTCACTTCCAGAGCTTGTGAAGTCGAAAGTCTGTGGATCATGAGCCTTGGATAGTTGACTATGAGATGGATACCTTACAATTTGTATTGACTGCCTTGTATCTCGAGCTTAGAAGCCTGCAGACTAGATCTCGAGGGGAGGTGGTGTCCAAATAGACGAGAAACAAGTTGATTGAGGTTTGACTTGAATTTACCTTTCCATAAACTATGACTTCCTTGTTTCCAGCACCTTCAACGACTTCACTTCCACACTTTTCCACTTCCAAGCTCAACGATACCACTTGACTTTTTAACACTCTTTCCATAGAACTCGCCACATCCAAGATGGACCAGGTCAACGATTCAAATTTCCCGTTTCTGAGGCTACCATCGGAAGTTCGCAATAAGATATATCGCTATCTACTTTCCACGAAGCATACGAAACGTGTCTCGGCCTTGGGTTATGAAGTAAGCATCGCAAGTTTCTCCCGCCTTTTCATCGTCTCTATTGCTTCGCTCTAGTATTCTTCTCTCGCTGATCCGCCTTAGGAATGTGTACCTACCTTCGTCAAGTTGTGCCCTAGCCACCGCTACGAATTCCACACCACCATCCTTTTGGGGAATCATCAACTCTACGGCGAGGCCGCTTCGATTCTCTACGGCGAGAACTTGTTCATCTGCTTGGCTACCAACCTAAAGGCAATCCAGCGCCTATGTTACAACGTCGGTCTAAAGCCCGTATCATATGGCACGAGAGCAGCAAAGTGGAAGCACATCGCTATGTCGATTGTATTCAGCCAGGACGGAGACGATAGCAAGAAGACCCTCCGCTGCGTCTTCGCCTGCGATGATCTACACCTCCTTTGCCGCGGCTTCTTGGGTTTCGGCATGAATGATGGTAACGGCCTTGTCTTTCTGCAGGACTTGAGATTTACAGTCACCATACATGGCTCCTCCGAAGCGCAAATCCATGCTTTGCGCTACGGCACACCATCAGCTTCATCGAAATTGTGTCGGCTCCTTGAGCCTTTTACCAAACTCCATAGCATAGGGCGTTTCACTATCATCGGCCTGTTCAACGGAGAATACCGGGCTTACATTGCTGGGCGAGTTACAGGCTCAGCCCCGAACCTGGAATCGGCCATTGAGGGAATTGTTGCTCTCAAGGACGAAGGCAATGTTGCTTTCTGCAAAAACCAAGACGCTCTTGCAATCGCCAAATACGAAGCAGCCTTGATATCTCTACTGACCAGTTTCTGGGACCACGCCACCATCCAAACGGGAGAGTTCGCCAATCTGATAAGATCCAATGCTGCATGCATCCTGTACTTCCAACTCCAATCCAACCTCGCCGCCACACTACTGAGAACGGGAAGGTTCGTCGACTGCCATTACTGGGCAGGCCATGCGTTCGCACAAACGGCGACAGAGAAAGCAATGGTTCATCGGAAGCCCGCGGAGTACTCCGAGCTGGCTATTCTTCAGGCATTGGCCAGCAAGGGTATGGGCGAGATCGAGCGAGCAGCAAAGGAAATGCGCACGGCCTTGATTTTCGAGCCTGAAAATGCTACGGCGAGGAAGGAGTTGGTCGATTTGGAAGCGGAGGTGGAGGTGAAGAAGAATCAGGATCTTGCGTTCGCTATGGGAGGGTAAGCGAGGTGACTGAGCAGGCTGTGTACGAAAGGGACAGCGAAAGCTTACAACTCGTTTATCTCTAATATCCCCCTGAATCTCATTCACCTCCTGCCATAGGGAGGCTCCAGGCCGTCGAGCTGCGCCCGTATCAAGCTCTGATAGCATTTCATGTTCGCCACAATAGTAGAAATCCACGAAGAGTTCCTGAATCAACTCCTCAAGACCCCTTGTTCCATCGCTAATCATCGTATAACGTCACTGCTTAGCATAATCGTATGTGGAGACCTTAAAAACTAAGTCCATCTTTTAGCAAGTTTGCTGTATGTGGGTTTCTTGTTCTTACATCTTTCTCAATCAAAAAGACCAGAAGAGTAAAAGACTGAGAAAGGCAAACATCGAGATATGAACATCGCCAATGAAACAATGTCTGTCCAGTGGAATTCTGCTTCCCTGTTCAGAACCAAGCACCTCCCTTTTTTGTGTCTAAAATATATATAGAAACATCAGCAAAGCATAAGTAGAGAATTTAGAGTACCAGAACTGCGCTCTTCCTCGAACAACCTCCCGGCCAAAGATGTCCAATGATCGTGAATTGCTCCTTTCCACGGTTAAATATCGGATACGCGATTTTAGCTCGCCCTGAGTAGGCCATACCTTAGACCTCCGCACAATCCCGACCGTCGTCCAAATTCACAGTGACGAGCCATCCAAAGACACCAGTGACAGCACTCTGTAAAGGCCAAAGACTTGCTTAGGATGAAAGCTTTCTGACTTGGAGGGTATATATCATGCAGCATGGTAGGTGAAACGAGGACTGCCGCTGATGATGGAAGAGAAGCGGCTTGGGCAGGAAAGGTGGCGATTGAGCTACCAAGGCCGGGCATACAATGAGCTTGCGGTCCTCGCGTAGCTTTCGATCTTACTTGGAAGGAGTTGCAGCAGAGAATTATTCGGATCCATCAGCAGCGGAAGATCATAAGCAAATGGCTTTCCTGATTTTCGAAGCAAGGAAGGTTTCTATGCCCTTAAATTCCAAAGGTCTGGATAACATAAGCCTGATAGAGGAAGAGAGCTCGGAAATTTCCGTTATCAAGGGATGAAAATAATGCAAAAGTTGAGCAGGTCAGGTATTCTGATCACACAAAGCACCTTTTAGTCGCTTGTCTCGCCAATATTAGTTCAGCTGACTGCTCGATTTCCACGGACAACAAGATTGAAGGACGACACATCATGAGCTCCGGCAACCTCGGACCTTTGTTCCATAAGGCAAGAGCGAAGAAAATTGCAGCAGCGAGATATCCCCCCCTTTCGCAGTCTTTGCTGTCAATATCTTCAGACGAAGCTCTAGAGCCTAGCCTGCAGAAACCCCTGATGGCACACTCTCCTGAAACCCTCAGCCTCCGCTAGGTAATCCTCACTCAGAAACATCAGGTGAGCTTTGAGCCACGGCCTAAGGAGGCATCAGCATGTGGAATCCTTCCAAGGACAATGGCCCCTTGCTAGACTGTCTGCCAAAGAGTGTTTCCTTACCGGCCTTGTAATCTTTCAGGTACTGTTTGAACACTACCCAGCACCAACTAAAGTGGTAGGGACCTCAAGGCGTTCCTGTTCTAAATCCGGCTAGGAATTCTTTATCGCAAGCTCAATCTCGGCGAATTGGATCTCAAATTCGTAGCGACTCATTATGGGCTCAGTCGTGTCGTCCCCATTCTTGATGTCTTCCAGGTATCTGTCGTACGGTATTGACTCGTACATGGCGTCATCACATGCACCGTTGTACTGTTCCAAAGATAGGGCCCCCATGTCGGTACCTCCGTTTTTCTCTCTGTGACGTTCGAGGTATTGCGAGTAGTCCGTGAACTCGTTCGTCATCTCTTCCATTTCCGTATCCGACTCTGTCTCTGTCACCTCTTTCACAGGTTTGCCTTTCGTTGGTTCGCTCGTCTCGAAAGTGACCTTCTTCTTGTTTTTCTGTCCCCTATGTGTTGTCTTTATGGGGGCGTTTTGTTTGGCTTGTTGAATCAGAACACCCTTTAGATGCGAGCATGGGAGGCCGTTTTCTCTGCTCCACTCTTTCAACTCCTTTTTGGACATTGAGTCAAAGTCGATTGCTGCTGGAGTTGTGTGTGTCGGAGGCGTTGGTTGTGGCTGTGCAGTAAGCAGCTTTGCTCTGTGTTGTGATGGCTCATCGCTACCTGTCTTCAGCGGCCGAAAGGCAGGTTTTGGCTGCCGTTGTAGGACGTGGTGCTGACCAAATGTTGCCCCTCGTGATTCGAATGGCTGCTGACTTTGGGGTAGCGGTTGACCATACCCCGTCTGTTGAGGTTGGCTACCATGTCTTGGATGCTGTTCCACGACATGTGGATGGCCGTAGACTGCCTGCTGAGGCGGAAAGCCAAGATGTGAGTGTCGATTCTGCAATCTGGGCTGGCCCAGGCCTCCATACGGAGGCGGATAGCCATAGCTTGGTCGTGGTTGTAGGCCGGGGTTTGACAGCACATGTGGCTGGCCAAAGTCTATCTGCGGTGACTGAGTGCCATAGTATGATGGCTGGTATTGTTGCTGGTGTTGGTGCTGGTAAGAGTGCTGTCCGTGCATTTGACCAAAGCCGAACTCGGAAGATTGAGAACCATAAGATGGCTGATGAGGCTGCAAGTGTGATGGAGGATAGCCGTGCTGTTGAGCTTGAAAGGTGTTCGAAGGGGCCGTCTGTCGGTTCTCAAACCCGGTGCGCTGCGAGTGTGATGGAGGATAGTCGTGCTGTTGAGCTTGAAAGGTGTTAGAAGGGGCCAATCTGTCGGTTCTCAAACTCCGGTGCGCTGCGAGTGTGATGGAGGATAGCCGTGCTGTTGAGCTTGAAAGGTATTGGAAGGGCCAGTCTGTTGGTTCCAAACTCCGGCACCCTGCGAGTGTGATGGAGGACGGCCGTGCTGTTGAGCTTGGAAGGTGTTCGAGGGGGCCATCTGTTGGTTCTCGAATCCAGTACGCTGCGAGTAAGAATGTTTGGCAGTGTCGGTAGGCAGTGAGTATGCGTTGGTGTATATGTTTTCATCCATTCTGATCTGGTGCGCAGGTTTTGGATGGGGTGCTCTTGGTTACTGAAAGCGATGTGAGGCCGCACACAAGATTCCAAAGCTAGTGCGCGCTAGTGTGTGCTAGTGTGGACCAAAGAATTGGAAAGAAATTTTGTGGCCTTTGCGGAAGAGCTTTCCGATAGCTTCAAGATCGGACGAAGATAAGGTGTCCTCGTAGACCACCGTCTCGGCCTCGAACTTTACGGCTTTACACGTGCGCAGGAGTGGGACGTAAGGGAGTGACAGCTTTGTTTCACCTTCTGAATACTGAGCTACTTCTCCAACGAATACAGATAGCCGTAGGCGATACGGCGGAGCTCCAGCGGAAGTTTTTGAAGAAGGGAAAGGTGGAGTTATCAGAGGTCAGTATTTATGTATATTTAGTGCTCAAGAAGGTTTATTTTCCATTCATGGACTCGATCTCAGTCGTGTTCGTAACGATGCTCATATCTTCCGCTTCTGATTGGTACTGTCTGTTATGACAACAGGTATATAGAAACAACTGTCAAAAAGTTGAGGGCGATGATCAAGATGGGTGTTGATGAAGATGATGGAAGGTAGGACAAGTCAGAAATGAAGCATTCGGTCAGGGTCTCGTGCCGGTATTGCCGACTGGAGGATTCGAGAACTGCCAACCCCCAGTCCATTCGCAGTGATTGTGATATGAGGAGCCAAAGGTCATAAGTATCTCATAAATGCATCTGCCCTACCAAAGTATGACAAGAGTAGCCGTTGTCCCACGCCACCACCCCTTTTTTCCCACATTCCTAGGATAACACTTTCCAATCTCAGACACTTCCCTCATCCGTAGTTCCGCGAGCGGCTGAGCACTATTCGCATTATATTTTGACGGCCTGCCTACTCGCTTCCGGGGGGCTGTGTTCCCCAGAAGCTGGTGAGCGTCTTGGAGCAGCGGGTGCGGTTAATATACTTCACTTATCAGCGTAACTGATGTCAACGATGGGTCATCTCGCTGCATTCAGAGATTTTAGATTTTCAAGACGGCATTTTTGGGTAAGACACGATACCTGAAATCGAGGTAAAAAACAAGAATTGTTGAACTCTCTGGTCTTCTTCAGTTTTATGAAAACAGAGAGAAACGATCATAAGAAGAAGAAGAAGACATCTGCTGACCAGTGAGTTGTGCCCATTCTCATTGCCAACCCATATGATGCGATTGGTTCTGGGGGACCAAAGTAAAGCATCATACTGATAAACGTTACTCAGTCGCTCACAAGCTTCACCAGTTGAATCAAAGCAGTTTGTCAAGCATAGTCAGGAATGGTACTTTGCTTGCAAGAGTATTGGAGTTTGACACAAGTCGGTGTCTCTTCTCCATTAGACTGTGAAGAACATACACGGCTAATGATTGTTGTTCCGAGATCCTAGATGCCACAGTGATAGATTTCTCTGTAGATCACATGTATCTGGCCCCCTGTTCCGAGATCTTTTTGGCCTATCATGCCGCCATTGGCCCAGAGTGAAATTTGCCACCCAAATTTGATCCTAGAATTAGCCCGTTTTGCGCCGTGATTGGTATCTCTCTAGACCGCTATTTCTTAACGCAAACGGCCAGAAGTAATGCCGAATCTAATCTCTCGGACGTCTCTTGCTTTCACTGTCTTTCAAAAACTTTGCTTCATCGACGGGCACTCCTGACATCTTCCAGTCGTCGAGATCAAGACCAGACATGGGCACTCAGAAAGGTTCCAACACGAAGAAGGCATCGGGATCTCCTTCAGCAAAGCACGGGAGTACCACAAACCCCAAGCATGTCACCAGATCACCTCGTCTTTCACCACTCAAACGCTCAAAAGCGCCAGAGTCCACCTTGCAGCCCACTGCATCGCCACACTTCCCTCCTCCAGCTTCCATCGTCAATTCAGGACAAGCCCAAAAACATTGGCAAGAATGGGAGCAGCAGCTCCTGGTCTCGTTGCGCCAAAAAGGGAAGACTAACCGCGAAATCAGCAAACATTTGCCCGGTCGATCCAAGAGAGCCTGTCAGGAACAATTGCTGAAATTGCTCAAGCACGGAGAGCAAAACCCCTATCCTCTACTGGAAGATGATCCCGCGGAATTCCGGGCTCTGAAGAATATGAAGAGATGGAAGGATTGGGAAGATCAAATCATCATCAGTAACTACAACGCGGGCAAGAGTTGGGGAGAAATCAGCGAGCTACTGCTTTCCCGCACAGAAAAGGCGACATTAGCGCGGTGGAAACAACTTCCGAAATTCAAATCCCCAAACCCACCGGAAAGTAAATGGAGTCGATGTGAAGATCAGCTCCTGGGGTCTCTTCGCACCGCAGGAAAAGACTGGGCGGAAATCGCTCAGCAGATTCCAAACCACTCACGATACGGTTGTAAGCAACGTTGGACCCAAGATCTGCATTATCACTCGTCAAAGAAATGGACGAAGCAAGAGAAGGAGACACTCATGTCTCTGGTCAAGACGGTTGGGTATCGTTGGTACGAAATCGCCAAGTTCATTCCTGGTCGAACGGGGGTTGCCTGCCGATGTTGTTACGTGCGGTATTGGGGTGAAGAAGACGGGGAAGGTGGGCCATCGCCGGAGGATTGGATAGATATTTGGGACAGTGAGTCGCTTGTTCATCGATTACAGACCGAGCTAACGACTTCAGACCCTCCGGATCCTGAGGAGACCGATGGGGAGACCGAGATTGACTCTATGGAACTGGAGTCCACTGCTCATGATGCGAATCAAGACATGGACTTTGATGTCGGAGAGTCTGCCTCAGCTCCAGTCAACCCCGCGCCCACAGCCGAGAAAGATCAGTATAAGAGTTTCAATGCAAAGAAGAAGCAAGCGATCTATGTCCCAGAGATATGAGCGGATAGTGGGTCGATCAATCACCAGGATTTGCGAGAGCCAACACGATACACGAGTCTCTGATGCTGATCAGACGTTGCAGATAACGGCAGCATGGTCTGTATCAGCAGTATGTGAGGCCAAGGTCGGGCACAACAATGCTTTGAATGTTTGCACCCGGTTCCATGCGATGTACACTATCCCAGAACCGGATTCCTGGCCATGATTGCCTATCACCAGACGTTAGCAATCCTCCTGAAGATTGACGATGAATCAATGCTTACCCTGGCCAAACTTTGTCTCCTTCATAGCAGGAGTTTGCTTCAGCAGAATCAAGGCAACATGACCTATTGCCTCATGGAATGTGTTACGAAAAAACAATGTCGTTTGGCTTGCTTTGGAGCTCTTTCAAAAGTGGAGACTTTCAGTCATGGGTATGAGAAGACAACCGTGGTTTGTTTCTCCATCACACATGTAAACTGGAGTCGCCAAGGAGCGAGTGCGCAGAAACGGCGTGGTGGTTTGTCCGCTCTGTCCGTTCGGAGGTTAGAACCGAGGTGGCACATGGAGAGAGGCCGAACCCCCCGTCTTGGACTTGACCTCTCCCAATTTTACGCCAAAGGCGATCGAGAATAGCCAAAATCATATTGACCACGAAGGTCTGACTGCTGCTTGGTGGAACCGCTTATCTCCACGAAAGCTATTCGACAGTGATACAAGGAAGACACCCATAGACCCTCCCTCTTCGAAGTCCCTGTCCAACCATGGCCGCCACCGGTCGTACCCTTGACCACAATCCACTGAAGCGTCTCAAGATCGAGGACGAAAAAGATCTCATCAAAAACCTAAGTATTGCTCAAGCCTTTAGCACCGAGTACTCCAACGACGACCTTTCAAAGGCCATTGCCTTTCGCTATCCAGACAAATGCTCGACCATCAGAGGAAGCGATGTCCAATCCATCTTCAGCTACCTCGAAGCCAATCCCAAATGTAGTAGAGACTATGCTCGGTTCAAAAGCATGGCGGCACGAAACAAGTATGGCAACGGCATTCGAGAGGTCCAGGACGCCTTGAGAGAGTGGGACGTCGACATCGATATGGCGAAGCGCAAATAAGGATGCAGTGTGCAATGCTCGCAGGTCTGTATTGAGAAGCCCCGGATATAGGGGCTCTACTGAGGTGCTCTTCTTCCAGACCTAGATCTCTATGCCGGTTTGAAAGTACAAGTCGGGAGATTCTGTGTAGAACCAGAATCCCTCGTCTTCACCATCGGGCGTTGGGTTGGAGTCGTCGAGATCTATGGAATCCCTGGCATCCTCCGATGTATCGTTGTTTGTGGTTGTGGAAGGGTGGCGATGTGAGGATTGAGTGGAATGCTCAGATCTGCTGTTCAGGCTCTCGGATGGTTCCACTGAATTCAGCGCTGTGTTCGAGGAGGCTTCCATCTTCTCTGTGGGATTCCAATCTTCCAATATGTCGGTAGTGCCTGAGGCGTGGGTACCAGGACTGCTTGCTCCTATTCCAGATAAATGAAGCAGGGTTTGAAGGCTCTCGGCAGGGTTCAAGTCGAGGCATGGTTTCCTCTGTTCGGCAAGAGTATCAATTGTCGCTGTCTCATTCCGGTCAAGCATGTTTTGGCTGGGTTTTTGTTCTTGTGCTCTGAATGGTCTCTTTGCGTATCCACTTTGAGGATCTTCCACCTTAGGGATCCAACGCTTCTTTCTCGGCTGCTCCTCAACCGTGTTCTCAATGTAGACCAACCCTCTTTTTGTGGAACTGAGAAAGTCATGTTGCTGCTTGTTTTGTTCATTGTTTCGTAATTGATGAGATGTCCATGCTTTGTTGGAGAAGATCATGTCATAGATTGACTCCGATATCTCTGCAGGCAAATTCTTGCCGGTTGCTACCTCGACCGCCAGTCTACCAGCTGTCAGTGATCCAATTTCTCATAGTCTCCAAGTACTCACGGAACAATGCACATGATGTTTTCCTTAAGTGCACATTCATTAAGACTCAACGCTGCCTGCCAGATCATCAATCTATACTCGGATGATGATTTCCCCTCGCAGTCCCGTTGAATGTCTCTGGAGGTTATCAGTGTCCTATACTTCTCGATTTCTCTGACTGAAGTTGCATAGGAATCAAGGCATTTGCCCAACTGATCTGAGGGACTCGCAGATGTGAGCGGGGTGACAGGCGGCGCATAGGTCCCTGAACGTTGGACCTCTTCACTCATCGTCTAGTCATGGCAAAATCGAGCAATCTTAGGTCTGGAAACTGTGGGAACCGTCTAAGAGCAGGAAAGTACAACAGCACTAAAACAAAGTAAGAATTGGAAGAAGAGACGTTGCTTACGCTGAGAGAAATCATCAGTTGTTGATGACGAAAATCTGCTCCGAAGTGTTTTCGTCGTGCATAATGAATCACTAAGCCATTTGGAGCAATTTCAACATGATCGCATGAGACACAGACCATCCATAAGAAAAACATGGGTGCAATCTGGGAGAGGGGCACCTCGGTGTGGATTGACAGGAGCTTCTCGTTCTGCGGCTCTAGACTGTCTTACTCTGATAAGCTGAGACTGTAGAGCACAGCTAGCTTCCTTTATTCAAGCGACACCCGCCTGTCCAAACTAACCATCTGAAATCGACAATTGCATATTAAAAGATCTCTGAGACAAGTTGGTAATGAAGCAGAGGGTAGGGCCACGTCCAGGAGCAACCGAACGGTTGAGTCCTCGACTGGTAATACCCAAGTTGCACGTTGACTAGCATCGACCTCAACATCTGACGAGAGGAATCCCAGATCCGTCTCAATTAATTCAGCGAGAAACGCTCACTTTTATGCTCGTATTCTCACGTGTAGGTCAAACAATAGGTGTCACTCAGAATATGTTGCCTGAGAAACCGATGGTCATCGCAAGCCTCGACAGTCGAATAAGCCAGTGAGCTGGGACCAGAATGCCTTGCCTGTCGCTTTCCTACCAGCATCCCTGCCACCGCGAAGGGTGAGTTGGATCACAAGGCTCCGTTGCCCTTTCACGGGTTTGTGGAGCGGATGTGAGAGGCTGTTGACCAATGGTTACCAAGCATCTTCTTAAGAGCTCGCCAGCGCTTACATCTCCAGCCATTTCACGTGAAGCCATCAGAACGCTCATGCTTACCTTAGCTAAAGTAGGGACCGCGTCCGGCCAGAGACCTCAAGTCGAGCGTGTGAACAGAATAACACAGGATTTTCAGGTATAGACAGCGCCGAAAACATTCTTGTTCAGCTCGAGGCTCGACCCTTTTGAGAAACCAGCTCCTCAATACATTAGTGAATTCGTTGTTGTCTCGTAAAATGTTTGAGGAGCCAAGACTTGTACATTTCCGTGCCAAGATACACCACGTGACTGACTCCGTTACCGCAGACTAGCGCAAGCGCACGTTTCGAATTCACAAGCTCTACAAGACTACAACAACTCCTGCGGAACCTCAAACATCAGCCAACACAAAAAGCTCAGGACCAGAATGGCACAGCATAATCGAGCTGCGTACTCAAATCCATTAGTCCGACACTGGATTGGATGCGAGAGCAGGGGCCAGGACTAGAAGCAACCCCAAATTTTGCGGCATAATGATGAAGAGGCGTTGCAGTTGCATCGGCCAAGCAGAAGCTTGGTTGATGAACTGTTGGGCTTCTACGAATTGCCCTTTTCCTGTTGATTAAGGCTATGCAATTTCTTAATCTCTCATTCATTCTTCCCTCGTGGCATGAGTCTACTGTGCGTCTTGATGTCTCACAGTGCGATTATTGGAAGAACGACTCTGCTCTTCGAAAGATGTCTAATTCTAATTGGCATTCCTCGAATCTCGTTTACTAATCACAAGCCTCACGATTCTCTACATAATCCTCCGTGCTACTGTAACTCTCGCTGAGATATCATGCTACTACCCCGACGGATTTACAATCGCACCTCTGCACATTCCATGCAATTCATCTGCAGTAGGTACCCCCAAAAGCGCTACCGCATGCTGTCGCGACTATCCCAACGCCTACTGCGTCTCGAATGGCTTATGCTACGACGAGGGAGTTCTCTCCCGAGGATCTTGTACGGACAAGACCTGGAAGTCGCCTAGCTGTGCTCAAGAATGTACTAGAGGTTGGTTCACCCTACCAATGCTTAAGTCCAGCGACTGACTATCATTAAGAGCGCCGGAATGTCTCCGTGGGCATCTTCAACTGCAAAGGACAAGGAACATACCAATGTGGCTGGGGTGACTGTTCCACCAACTTCACAGATCAAAATCCCTTCACCATCATCCTTCGCGACGATCAGAAATCTGCCTCTACATCCCTCCCTTCGAAAGGATCAAATACTTTGGCTGTGGGACTAGGCATTGGTCTGTCGCTGGGGGATATGCTTGCTGGTATCGCTGTGGCTTCTATACCGTCAATATCGCCGATTGAAGATGGTGGAATTAGCGACCTGCCGCAAAAGCATTGAGAAACCTTCGGGTGATTGGCAATGGCCGCATGGATCTTGGCCCCATCCGGTGCCCCAGGGAGACTCTCCGCCTCCTCCACAACCCGCGTATAATTCGCCAATTCGACCAGGAGGCTCCACCTACAGCACTGGGCGCTAATCGGGGGCCACCACGTCCGCCCAAGATTCCGAATCAAAGAGGCCTGCAAGAGTTGAGAGACGAAACAGCTGAGTCGCATGAGTTGGATAGCTACAACTGCGGCTCGAATGGGACAAGGGAGTTTGTCTAAGAGGAGGGCCAAAAGCTGGAGTAGTACAATATTTGGGGTTCTGGGGTTCTAGTGAGGGCATTCGACTATACTCTTTGGTCACACGCCAAACCTGGAAGACATCGACTTGGGTCCTATGCGACCCGCGGTTTAGTGGCCATCATCAAGGTAAAATATTCTCTTGGAGCGAAGCTGCCAGATCGTTGTCTGAAGGGACATGATACCTAGGGAAGATTGTGCTGGGAGGCCCGCTCCCAGAAAAGTCGCCGATCTTGTTGAACTATTGGCTCTGAAGGATTGTAGCGATTACTTGGCGACTAGGACTATCTAAGCGGACGACTTGAGAACGTTGAAGGTCGGATATACTGCCTGGCAAGAGTGATTGGTTGATGGAGGGACCCTATTTTGTTTTGATGGAGCTACACGTGATTAATCGGCAGCAACTCGTCATGTTAGATGTTTGATCTGAGCATTCGTCGATCCGAAGGCTACTCAGTAGTTACAAAATGACATTCAATATCCTGCCTCCTTGATTCCTGATCGATATCTTGATTCGCCACGGATGTCTCAGCAGTGGCGGCGCTGTGGCTGAGCTCGTCCACGTCAATTTTCTTGGCAGCCAAGTCCCCCACCCACGGCGTGTTAAAATACCTCCTTCCTCACCTCAACTCATCTTCGTATATTCACCTATATCCTCATCTCACAATCGACCATCACTACGATGGCCGACTTCATCCCTCCATCTGGGCCTCCACCGCCCAAGGTGCCCGAGGGTTGGAAAGCTCAATGGAACGATCAGTACAAGGAATGGTACGTTCAGCAGCCCTCAACTCACATCGCCCCCATCCGCGTTCTTCAGCCCCCATCTACTTCGAGTATCATCCAACCCCATCACCACACTGACACCTCAACCACAGGTTCTACGTAAACATCCACACCAAGCAATCCACCTGGGACCGCCCCACCTCCCCCGTCTACCCCACCGCCGCCGGCGCCCCGCCCGGCCCACCACCCTCCTACCCCGGCGCAGGCAACACCACCGCCGGCGGCAGCTCCACCTACCCCGCCGGCGCGGGTGCAAACACCTACCCGCCCGAAAAGGGTCTCGGCTCCAACAACCCCTACGGCGGCCCCCAAGGCGCCTCCTCGCACCAGGACCTCGACGAAGACGCCCGCTACGCCCAACAGCTCCAGGCGGAAGAAGACGCCCGCGCCCGCGCCGCGGGCCGTCCCACGAGCTCCGAGGCGTTGGACCGCGGCGAGAGCGACAGCTACTACCAAGGCGGGGCGCAGCAGGGCGGGGCGTACGGCCAAGGGCAGGGGCAGTCGCCGAGCTACGACGCGCAGCAACTGCCGCCGCGCGACGCGGGCAAAAAGGGCGGCCTTGGCGGCTTCCTGTCGAAGCTGGGCGGGAGGCACAACCAGCCTCAGCAGTCGCCGTACGGGCAGCAGGGGGGGCTACGGTCAGCAGGCGTACGGTGGGCAGCAGCAGGGGTACGGCCAGCAGGGTTATGGGCAGCAGCAGCAGGGGTACGGCGGCCCTCAGTACGGAGGGTATCAGCAGCAGGGGTACGGAGGCGGATATGGAGGACCGCCTCAGGGCGGGTATGGTGGGTATGCAGCAGCAGCAGGCTCCGGCGAAGAGACATGGGCTGGGGGCCGGTGGGGGAGCGGCGTTGGGGTTGGGAGGAGGATTGCTGGGTGGGATGCTGCTTGGTGAAGCGATGGATGGGGGTGATGGAGGTGGTGATGGGGGCGACGGGGGGTGGGGGTGATGGAGGTGGAGGTGGAGGTGATGATGGTGGAGGAGGAGGGGGAGACTTCTAAGCTAGCAGAGTAGAAGAGACAGAGAGTGCGTACAAAGGCAGAAAAGGGAGGGGGGAGATGATGCAGACGAGAAGATGACAACTTCAGAATGCGCGATGGATGGTTTCTGGTACTTAGTTCATGATCAAGGATGCAAAAACCTAAAAAAGGCATTAAGGCCCTTCTCTTATACCAACTCATCTCATACCTTGAGTCTTCAACCTTCTCTATGCATTGATGCCACGCTAAACCTTCTTCGAGACCAGCAGCTACTAACGTTCTGAAAATCTATCCAAACACTCCTGCGACAGATCTCAACGGGCAGCGCAGCAAGCTTGGTATATTGCAACCTGATCGAAACCATGCCCAGCTCTCGCCATCTGGCCGATCCGATCGGTGAACTTGTGCAACGCCTGGGCGAGAAGATGGGTCCAGCTCCAGAAGCACTCTACCCTGGCAATCCACTCGTTGATCCTTTTCAAGATCAGCGACCACACTTCTTGCTGTGCGGATGACGACGAACGGTACTATCGGGTAAGTGAGTTCGCGATAATGGGCTTCGCGCTCATTGTTTACCGTCAAATGCTGTGTGCAGGCCTCTAACATACTATACACCGACCGATCCAACATCGATTGTGCTTCGATCGTGTATCGAGAGTGTGCAATAACTTCATGCTTGGCCGAAGATCCGCAGCGGCCTTGACGACTACTAGCAATCATGGTGATACGATTCGGTGTTAGGTAGAATCCGCTCGCATTCGCCTCAGTACTTGCATTACAGCACCCGAAGTCCATGCTTCTTTGAGACCCCTAAGAACGACGTCCTGCTCGCTTTCGGGTGCCATGCCTCCTGGAGCAGGGGGTCTCTTGTCGAGATTCGTTGGGAATGGGTATCCTTCGGTGATAGCTGCCACGAAGGTTTCGACTTCCTTGCTCAGCCCTTCCTTCTCGTACTTTCCCATCAGACCTTCCCAGCACCTTTCGACAAGGGCCAAGGTGTCGATGGCCTCCATCGGCTTCCCAAAAGCGCTACTGATTTGGAGAAGGTTCGCACAGCGCTCTAAATCCGTGGTGACATTCTCGCCAGCGGCATGGAAAAGAGCCGGATTGAAGAAGATGCCATCGCCCTTCTCTAGAGGTAAGCTCACATAGTTCTCCAGAAAGTATTGGTTGAACTCCGGCAACCGAAATGCCATATACCCCTGTTCGAACAGTTGACTGAAGGGCAAGATTCTTGTTGGGCCGCTATCGAGCGGCATGTCAGTGTGCGCCACAGCGCCTTGTAGCGTGAGAAGTTGACTCGCGACCTGCACAGCTCGCGGATACCGGGCAGCGGTCTCTGCAGTCTGAAACCCCAAGTGGTAGTCTCGATGACAGACTTGGGCTTTGCCGCCCGGTTTCACAACATTGACTTGGGCCGTGATTCTGTACGCCGGACCAAGCCACGCATCGCATGCGAGGGCGAGCCAAGGATTGGAGTAGTATTCCATGAAAGAAGCCGCGTCAGCGCAGCAATGCTTGCTGAAGGAGTTCCAGATCCTGTCATTATTGCCGGCAGCTGCGAAATGGTCTCCTCCCGACGATGATGATGACTTTTCTGAGGCGATGATTGAGCTGAAAACGCGATTGGATCGATCTAGGAGGGAGTCTGAGTACATGCCTTTGAGAAGGAAGACGCCTGGGCCCGAGAGGAGGATGTGGTACCATTCATCCTGTAGCGCGGATGCGATAGCAAGGGAATCAATGTGGCGGCCAGAGCTTTTGTATATGGGAATGTTGGAGCACACGGATTCGCAGAGAGGATAGATTTTGGGGTCCACCACCTGAGTACAATATTCCTTTAGTGCTGAAAGCGACGGCTTCTTTTCCAAAGCAAAGAGTCGGTGGGATAGGAGACGAGGTTCTGCGACGGGTCTGGCAGCAGCTTCTCCCATCTCCTGACCCTTTGGCTGGAATACTCGCATGCGTGGCTGCAGAAATGCCAAGTCTTTATGCAAGATGCTAGATCGTCTTTCTTGTTGTGCACAAAAGCTATTAGTTAGTGCCACAAAAGCCTAGCAACTTTGTAATGAAATAATTTTTGAAACCTTTCTTTTGAGTTCTCGTGACAACTCAATAGACTCCCTTATTTGTGTCATGGTTTTTCTTGGCTAGGGCTGCTCTCCTGCCACTGGTGCCACTACCAAAATATTCGCGTACCTTGAATACTACACCTCTACACCAAGTCTCAGTTATAACTAACATGGCGGTAATGAGTCTTGAAAAGGCAATATGTGCTGCCATCACATTCCACCTTCTTCTCAGGTGTGAATACAAAGACACTAAGGAAAATGGGGGTTCGAGTCAACTCCGCAATAAGAGTCGTAGAAAGCGCAGGAGACGAGATTTCCAACGGCGTGCTTGCCTTTGCTGGTCACCTCGATAGGAGTGGACAAGCTGTACGAATCATTGATGGATCAAATGTGTCATGAAACGTGCGAGAAGCAATGCTCAAGGACCTCAAAGAGGCACCTCGCAACGGGACAGTTGTTGATCAAGAAAATGTGGATATCTTTACGCGATCTAGACAGGAACGGCCTTCTCGCTCCCTTCTAAAATGAGTGCAGCATGACCATGCTTACAAGGATACCAATGGCAACTTTGTTAAGGAGATTGTACCAAAAGTATACCCAGATAAGCCTCGTCTGAATGCGGATCAAACGGAATGAGGTCAGTGATTGGCCTCTGGAGAGAATAAATGCAGGGGAAAGTTTGGTTTGCAGCGATGAGGGTACTCATCAGGTTGGTGGGCCTGAAAGACATAAGAAGAGGAAGGTTACGGTACCCAAAGAAGTGCGGGTGGAATATCTTACCGACGCTGTGAACCTGTCAAGTTCGCTCTTATGCATTGGAAATGCCATTTTACGAAGCCGATTGTAGGACCTCAGAATCTGTGGGATAACCATGCAGCAGTCGAAATAGCAGCTGCTTTGGAACGATCGAATTGGGAGAACGAGCAGCTAGTAGCTGCAATCGAGGAACAATGATATCAGGTATAAACCCCTGGCACGGATGGATGGGCCAATATGGTTGTAAGTTTCCTCGCCCGATCTCTGTATTTGGCGGCAGGGAGACGGTGAGAAGCCAAGACATGTGGGCTTCTGGCATCAAGAACTGAATAATGTTCCTCTGCATGTGCTCAAGCTGTCGGCGAGGACTGGTAAGATGAATGGAAATTTCAAGCTCTGCCCATGACCACATCTACCGTTTTGTCCCTTCTGAGCCGCAAACGGTCCGCCGAGCTCGACAGAGCCCGTGATGAATCCAAGCGCGTATGGTAAGGACCCTTTGTGGTTTATTGAAATGAAGTTCTGGACATGTCGGCGTTAAATTTGGCACGCGAGAATGTAGCTACAGCTTTGGGGAAGCAGGTGAGTATGCCGCGTAGCTCTTTTCGCCTTTCCCATGACAACCTTCGAGGCAGAATGATGTGCTGCCAAAGCTCTTTTCCCGGTTCAGTCTTCCTGGGAATCACGAACTATGGTTCAATTGTCTTGTTCATATAATGCAACACTGACTTTGAGCGAACAACAGTAGGTGGCGATGTGAATGGTCTTCTGGGTCGTCTCGAACGCGCCGCAGAATTTTATGGCTTGAATCTATCACGGGCAATATATCAGTGGCGCTGTGCTTGGCTGTTGCATAACAGTCCGCAGTCGCCTATCTCCAATTGGAAGGGAAAATTCTCATCGCCAATGTGAACAATCACAATTGTCGAAATATCCCACCGAGTACTATTCGACCTACACTCTCCCAAGGGTCTCAACATCTGCATTCTTGTCATCTGTATCATTGTCAATTCCAGGCTTTTTGCGCTCGCGTGCTGTTTGATGCATTAAGAGCAGCAGAAAGATGGGAAGACGGCGGCAAAGAAAGAGAAGGAGTGGATGAGTGCTAGGTCGAAGCAGAGGAGTAGGCTGGGCTGACCGAAGAAGGACGATTAGATGAGGGAAATGCAAGAAGACCATGCTGAGATCGCACATGGAGAGTGCATCGCTCTTCAAGATTGAACAGAGAGCTTATGATAACAGTCGCATCCTTTCAACTCACTACTAAAAAGCCGAATGCAATAACACAAGAGATGTGTCTACCACGGTTGAATCGAGGTTATTCTTACTCCTGGTCGATCGCAGCCATATCGTATATCCAACAGCGTCGGCAAGTATTCCCGTCTCGCGATGTCGGTGAAGTCGGAGAAGCTGCCCAATCGGCTCATCTTCTTCGAAAAGAACAAAGCTACAATGCAAGCTTCCACCACTTGAATTCAACACAAAACAGAGTTTCCTCCAAACCACCCCGAACCCAACGATCCCTTACTAGTGCGCGCATCGCTCCTCGGCTTATGACCTTTACCCGCAGTAGTCTTGAAGCTAGTCAACGACAACTCATCCATGAACTGCTTACTCAAGATGCATAGAAAGACTTCGAGAGGACGGTCTAGGATCGGGATGGTCGCCACAGCTGCAGGCCTCAGGGAATCATATCGTTAATCACCCCTTTGCATCATCTGTGCTGAAGGATTATAAATCTGGCCAAGATGGCGAATGGGAAGAGCGCATTGGATGTTTGCACGCCGTCACTCACACCAGTCACCAATGCCAAATTGGACAACGGAAAACGTGACAAGGGCAGCTTGAATGAGGGCGTTGAAAATGTTGAATACACGTTGAAACCTACGACTAGAGCATATGCTTCTACGGCAAGGTACATCCATACACACAGACATAGTTTCGAAGAAACATTTCTCTGTGTACTCATCGAAAGAGGTACCCCTGTGCTGAGTGATCATGAACAGGCTGAATCTGCAACATTATCTATGGAAGGACCAAACCGGCTATCTACTACACCCCAGCATACCCCTGTCGGGCATTGAGAATCTCAAAATCGCAGACGTGGGTACGGGCACGGGGTACGTACATCATCAACTTTACCACTGTCGTCAAAACAGAGGCCGTCACAGTAGTGATCGGAAACAAGCCACTTCCTTGCTTTTCATACCCTTTTGGGCTTTCATGCATAGAAAAGAACAGGAAAACCTGTTCAAACGAACCCATTAGTCTAAATGAATTCCCATTCCCACAGAATCTGGCTCCTCGATCTCGCCCGCACTCTTCCTCCAACGGCGCAACTCGATGGCTTCGACATCGATATCTCGGACTGCCCGCCCGAGCAATGGCTGCCGCGGAACGTCAGGATGCGACATCTCGACGCTCTGGGCGAGATTCCCGAGCATCTAGCCGGGAAATACGATATCGTACAGCTGCGGCTGTTCCAAGTGGTCGTCAAGGACAATGATCCCGGGCCGCTGTTGCGGAACATGGTGAAGATGTTGAGTGGGTGTTTTACGTTTCCCCCCCCCCTTTACGTACACATATCCGTTACCATTCCACATACACTCTGTACCGTTTTCCCAATCAATCAATCACACATAAGATACCATCCTCTCCCCCCCACATCGAGCATCTTCGGCCCCGCACACCACCCCGTCTAACGCCATGCCCCCAACCCCACAGAACCGGGCGGCCACCTCCAATGGGGCGAATACGACATGACAACGCACACCACAATCAAAGCATCGCCCTCCCTCAGCACCACCGCCCTCGACGCCATCCCAGCATTCGTGCAAGGCTTCAAGAAGAGAGACGGGCGCGTCGGAGTGCAAAAGTACGTTCCCTTTATCCTATCCAACCCCCTTCACCATACCCCCCCCCGCCTCCCCAACCGCCTCCCCCCCCAAACCAAACCCCCCCCACTAACGTCCCACCAAAACCCCCACAGCTGGATCCCCCACCTCCCCCAAACCTTCCTTACGCACTCCCTCACCCACACAACCAGCACGCGCCACGCGACCGCCCCGCCCTACCTCCCCTCCCAACTCGACATCTACCTCCTCACGTACGAAGAGCTGGCGGCCAAGACCTTCGACCCGATGCCCGGCGGGCACGGCGACAGGCTCCGGGAGCTGGTCGTCGCGGCCGGGGGAGGAGGGCCGGAGGGGCGTCGGGTGGGGGATGGATCGGTTGGTGGTTGTGGGGCGGAAGGCGGGGGGGGGGGGGGGGGAGGATGGAGGGGGGGTTTGGTGGGGGGGAGGGGGGAGGGATGGGGAGACGGTGGTGGGGGGTGGGTGGTGGAATGGGGGAAGGGGAAGAGGGGGGGAGGAGGGGGAGTTTGATGAGGATGTGGAAGCGGATGGGTTCGTCGTAGGGTTGATGGATTGGATGGGATGTATCTTTGGGCTAGATTTCTCGGGTGCGTCGTTAGCCGTAGGTTAGGGGAAGGATTTAGAAAAATGTTGCCGGATTGATATTTTTGGCATGTTTGTCCAAGGTACCTTCAGGTACCCAGGCATCATCGAGGACGTGAGGGTGCAGCGGACGGGGACGATAGTTCGTGAGGTCTTGTATCAAGTATGTAAAGCATCTTAGCAGGCTTGGTGGTGCGATGATGGGTTTTGGTATCTCGGTGTTGTCAAAGCCTGCTGTTTTTGCCATTCTCGTCTAGAACCCGAAGGTGACCAGTAATAGCAACCCCCAGCTTCTCGGCCTCAAACCAAGTATTTGAAGACCAGTCGGCCATATCCATGCCAGCCAATGAACGGTCAAGAGCTCATATATCATGATCCGACAACACCAACTACGTCAAAATTGTCAACCCTCGCCTGAGTCTCAATCACCCACTATGTGGACCATTTTAACTCCCGTCCACACTTCTCAGAGATTCTTGCCTTGATCGTCTCCTTGTGCTGTTCAGCCATGTCCAGGAACTTCTCAATCTCCTCTCTGTCGGTCTTCTCGCAGAGACTCAAGATCTTTCCCGGATTCAATTCTCTCAAGGTGCTGGAAGGTGACTTCTTCCTCCTTGCTCCTTCATCCACCGAATCGTCAAAACCTTGCTCCCATCTAAACAAGCGTACCTCCATTCCAATTGCAAGAATGACGTATGGGTCGTCAGCGCCTATCACCTCACCCTCTGGATAGTTGTCGTGTTTAATTTTGCCGTCGTCGGTATGGTCTAGATTTTCGCTAGCCTCGCGGATGATGTCATCCCAAAGATCGTCCCAATACTTGCTCGGTCTCTTCACACGTAGGTAGAGGTAGTGAAATTTCTTTGCTTCTTGACTGAAGCTTTGTTGTGTGCCAAAGTAGCACAAGGTGTTTGGGGGAAGGGTCCAGGCTGGCTCCTCAGTCTTTCGTACGGAATGCTTTAGGGCCCGTGTAACATCTTTCCAGAACTGTCCGAGTCTGTTGCAGAGAAGTCAGCATTATCTAGAAAAGTTTGAAGACCTATTTGGACAGTCACTGGGAGTGGAGCTCTTGCATGAACAAAATGATATAGGGTTTCAGGCGACAAGATGAACTCCACTCACGTTGACGTCTCGCTTTCAGTGTCAATTTCGTATCCATCAATTTCGTATGCATCAATGACCCTTCCCCATGGGGTGCCCTCAGAGCCATACGACGAGGATTCCTCAACGTGACGCCTGCAGTGTTTTGTCAGCTCAGTCCACCGTTGGTAACATGTCCTCCTGTCAGACTCTCGAGACGATATGTTGGGAAATTATATGAAATGACGTCCAGTCACGAACAAGGACCAACCGCGAGCAAGATGGAGGAATGTATGTTTTGATCAACTCACCATGCTGCACGTCTCTTGCGCTTGCGGGCTTTGTCGGCCCTAGGTGTTGAGACACACAACCCTCGAAATCGAACACTTTCATTGGCGACATACGTCTTTCTATTCCATTCATATCCCGCAACAACGAGACATTCTAGCCCATCACGAAGGCCACCGCCTGAGTGAAGCCAAACTTCCATCTGCCGGTCCGAGAATACCTCCACTGCGAGGAAGTCAGGAGAAGGCAGAGGGTCCTGTGTACCCGTATCCTCATCCTTCGGGATCAAAAGAGCTGGATCGTTAGGCAAAGGCTCGAGAAATACTATGTTGTCCATGACTAGGGGTCTTTGTTGACAGATACGTCGAAACCTCCTAGAAACTTTCAGGCACGAATTGTAAGTTCTAATATCCGACACATTGCGCAACACCATCTCACAGATCTCTTCTGGTAGTCGTGCTTCGTTCGCTTGGGTTAGTCGCAGAGTCTCAAGGGTTGTAGCTTCGAAGAATTGGATCAAAGCCACGAAGGAATTCTTTATCAAAGCCTTCGTCACTGGAGCCTTTTGGATTAGCTCCACCTCGTATTCGCTCCCTTTCGCTCCCTTCGTCGCTCGTTCTCGCATCTTCTTCGCTCGCCTCCGTTTCCTCAGACTCTTTCACCGCATCTTTATCCTCTCCTTTCGCTTCTACGTAAACATCTTTCGTTCCCTCCCCGATTTTCCCTTCATGACCATGCTCCTCGCTTTTCACGTCTTCGTTACTGTCTTCACCACAGTCGCTCTTACCATCCTGCTGGCCTAAATGTTGCCTGACTCGCTCAACATCCGTTGTGTCGAAATCTTCGTCGATCTTTTTGATATTCTTGGTAAATCTTGCATCATAGAATGCGTCAAGCGCTTCATCGCCATATCTCGCCCGAGAGTCCTTGGAAAGGTTAGTGTTAATAGATACCAGGGGCATGAGTTCCGTATGATCAACACTCCCATCTGGCCTTGACTTGATCAGAACCAGATGCTCAATTGATATGAGGACTGCATTGAAGGATTTTTGGGTACAGTTGGCACGTCCATACTCTATAGCATTGGCGATGGCCTTTTCAAAAACGCCAGGATAGTCCAGCTGTGGTGTTAGACAGATCAAGGCTCCCTCGAACCAGTACTTCGTTTCCTCTGGGGCGGAGCCCTCCGGTAAGCCATCCATGTGATACCCGACCCCTAACGAAGATGCCAACTCTGGATCGCCCTCAGACTCGTTGCCTGTTATCATTCCGAGGTACAAACCCTCGCCATACGGCTTTTGGGCGTGGCGTTGATCCACTAGAGCAAGATTTTCGCCACCAGCAGCAAGGCAGAGGATAAAAAACGCAAGCTCACGGAACGGCAAATCTTGGGCTTGCCAGCCAAGTAAAGTGACACAAAGATCTCGTTGCTGTGATTGTTGGAAGAAGTCGAACAACATCCACCGAAGTCGAGGTCCGGTGAGGCAGGAGCGCGGGATGTGATCAAGGCTCTTGGGTCTGACTAGTCTCGTCTGCAACGTCTCATATTCTGTGGAGACTGTAAAGCTTGGCGGGTCTAACGACAAAGTAGCGATTGAATCTGCAGGAAGAAGTTGCGGTAGCAAAAATCGATTGCCCTCGGTGTCAAGAAAGAGCGCCTTAATCCACTCATCATTTCGGGGGATATGTTTCAGGCGGAAGTGGGCACCGCTATCAACAGAGAAGACTTCTCGGTCGAGGTCGATGGTGTAGGTCCATTCGATGTAGCCGTCAGCGAACCCCGATGCATAAAAGGGTGGGGCATCTTGCGGTAAACTGTCATCAAATGCAGCGTGGAAGATAGGCCTGTAAGGCTCATTTTCGCGGAGCTTGTGCATATCCTCAGGCTGGATGATCAAGAGTTTCTGTAGTAGCGAGTCCCATTTGGCGAAGAAGTCGCGCTGAGACTGGAGCCACTTCTGATACTCTTCAGGATCCACTGGGATACCATTCACCAGTGACTTTCCAAGACCATCAGGATAGCTGTCATAATTATTGTAGAAGATCCAGAAACGACCTTTGAATTTGATGATTCTGTATCCGCGAGTGCCCATGGTTACGTCGAATGCAGTGAAGAGTTTCGAATGCTGACGAACTGCTGTGATGAAGGAAGGATTGTATCCGTGGTGTCTCGCTGCGAATTTTGCCGTGGGGGCTGTTGCCTATGGTTAATGGTCAACGTAGGTGCCAGAAGGGTAGAATGTAGGCTGTGAAGTCTAGGGGTCAAGCTGGATTGATGCCTACTTGAGACTAGTGGCACTGTGCTGAAAATCCCACTCTAACTTGACAGGGAATCCTTCTATGCATGCAAACAGGCATGCTATGGAAGTGCTTGGTCTCTCAACAATGCAGGCGAACTTTGTTATCGCGACAGACAATGTGATGCTGCTCAGAGTGTTTGCAGATTCTGCAAGCTGGCTAGAATGACAAGCAAACGGTGTAAGTTTGGAGGGGGTGGAATGTCGAGGAGGAAGCATGTGCTACTTCCGTAGTAGGCAGAAGCTGCTAACCCGAAGGGGCTTAGCGAGCTTAGCACTTGGAGGGACTGAGGCAACAGCGCAAAGGCGAACATAGAAGTGATTGTGTAATCAAATTGAACCAATCACACTCCCACAGTAGGTTTAGCGCAGTAACGCGCACGGCACGCCAAGCAAACCAACCGTGTGGCAACTAGAGGCCGCGTAGTGACATTCGAGGGGCTAATTACTAATTCATACCCCGAAACTATAAATCCTTACCGAATCATACCGAATCATACCCCTGGTTTCAGTAATTTATTATTACTTGGGGTATGATTCGGTAATTTGCCATTTATGATAAAAATCGCAAAGGAGAAAATTCGCGATCTAGGCTATCCGACCATAGAAAAGAGGAAATATCTCCGACCGTATTTAATGGGTAATCTATCAGCTTAAATATATTAGATGAAAGCCGAGTGGGTGTTAGCAGCAGCCCTCACGGGGTCCTGCACCTGCGACGGCCCTACGGGGTCTCTATTTAGGTTCAAATAGGGGTGTCTGGCTATCGGCAGACACCCCCGGGACCAGGCTTTTTTACGCTTGACAGCTAGACACCCCTATTTAGACCTAAATAGGGCCCTCGTAGGGCCGTCGTAGGGCCCCCCGTGGGGGCTGCTGCTAATAGTGGGCTAAATTTAACCCCCCAGCCTGTCTACACCCAGTCTGTGGACTCTTATATATATTCTTTACTCCCAATAATCTACACAGCAAGTTTGATAAATTACCGAATCATACCCCAAGCAATTAATCCTTACCGAATCATACCCCAAATTTTGTGGGGTATGATTCAGTAATTAGGGGTATGATTCGGTAAGGATTCATAGTTTCGGGGTATGATTCGGTAATTAGCCCGACATTCGAGGTGCCAGAATATTAGGGCATTCGATCATAGGCTTTTTCCTGCTCTTTACGATAAATTTCCAACGATGATTCGTTTCATCTAGAGCTCCGCCTCCCCGTCTACGATCAAGACTCTTCTTCGCACAATCCTACATGGCTCGTACAATCTAAGCAGCAAACGCATAACTTCCAAGCACGGCATACACATCCCAGGGACAAGTTCCGCCATTCTGTCCCAAAATCTGTGCGACGACGCTCGCGTTCCGAATGCCCATCTCGTCGGACATGAACCGCAGTTGCTGGATGATCCATGCCTTGATTTGGGTTGTGGAGCTAGCATGTAATCCAGCGACGTAGAGTGGGAAGAGCAGAGTGTAGCATCGTAATCTCTGGGTCGTGGAGTAGGTCTTGCTCCTCGGTGTGGGGCTTTCGTGTTCTGTGAATTGAGGCGCAGTGGCACAGATATCTTTCGCTATGCCGTTGATGTAGCCAGTCGCGATGGCTGAGTTGCGGGGAGAAGAGCCGTTGTTAAAAGGCCCTGTGTCTGGGGAGACGCGGTGTGTGCGTATTATGTCATTCAATAGGATCCTCATGACCCGGAGAACGTTCCACCCCTGAGTAACGAGGTGATCTGGATACGCATCGTAGCGTTTCTCGAACACTCGTTCCGATATTTCTTCTAGATATGTCGTATTGTAGAGCCATGTTGAAGCCATATGCTTTCCAAGTGACACAAATTCATGGTCAAGCTCGGTCGCGCGAGCGATGATATCGAAGCTGAGAAGGCACCCATCTTGAATGGCCCCTTTTAGATTAGCATATTTGACCACCAGGCCGGAGAGCCGCCATTTCGGATCATCCTTATTTAAGAAGGGCTCAAGATCAGAGCGAAGTTTGATCAACGCAGGCGGCACTGGAGAATTTGCCGAGACGCAGCTGATGAGAAGATTGGTGCTCAGGCGTGCTGACAGCCGGTGACCCGTATAGTCTTGGAGCAGCGGGCTCTCACGCATCTCGACCAGGGCAAGAGCACCGTTGATATGACTCATCCAGGAACCGATCGATCGAGGATTGTTGTTCGTGATTTTTTCAAAAAGGTCGAGGAGGAGCACTGCTGAGAGTGTTGAGTCACTCGTCGCAGATTCAGGGCTACGGAGTGCTTTGTTTAGCAGCGGCAGAGCAGATAGGTACTTTTCTCGAGAAATATGCGAAGCCTGTTCGCAATCGAATTGGAAAGAGAAGAACGCTAAGCTGACGGCATCAACACTCGCAATCAGGGGTCTGTCCGATGGAGAATGTTCGTAGAGAGGTTCTAGGACATCATAGGTTTTTGAGAAGCCGGATACATAATGAAAAAAGAATGCGTTCCTCGCCCTATCTTGGATAGTGGTAGCCAAAGTGCGCGGGATGGGTTTTGAACTACAGCTCAACGCTTTCTGCCTGGTCGCCTGGGTTTCGTCGCGGACTCTCAGCTGCTCGGTATCACGATAGCCGGAGCAAATATGGGTCGCTCTGATGCATTGACCACAGGAGTCTCTTTGGAGGTCACACTGATGTCTCGTCAGTGAGAAAAGAGACTTGGTCAGGCATTTGGGAGCTTACACGGAGCTTCCTCTTTCTACACCGCAGGCAAGCTTTGGAGGGTTTGCCACGGTACACCATGATTTCGCTCACTCACACCGCTACAACAGGTACCATAAGGAGCAAGACTCCCAGACCCGGATGTCAAGACGGGAAAGGCTGCTTTGACCTGCTATGCCGCCGAGATTCAAGAGCCTGCGCATGGAGGCTGCCCCACACAGCGCGGACTTAAGGTAGTCGGCGATAGAATCTGACTATGCCCGAAAGCGTAGGTGTTCCGTTGTTATCATGTGACTCCACTCTAAAGCCGACCGAGAGCCACAAGAATCGTGTATAAGAGATGAGCTCTCTCCCAAACATTTCGCTCATCCAATTTACTCAAACACAAGGAAACCTATCCAAGAAATGCCTTTCCAATACAAACACGTCCTCATGGTCGGTGCTACATCTGGCATCGGTGCCGCAATGGCCGACCGTCTTGTCCAGGAAGGCTCTAAAGTCATCGCGGTGGGCCGCAGACAAGACAGGCTCGATGACTTCGTCCACAGACATGGCAAAGACAAGGCCAGTGCCGCGAAATTTGACATTACCGATCGGCAGAACATGGACGCGTTCGTGAGAGAGTTGGTCCCCCCCCCACGCTTGTCCTCTAGGCTACTATGACACCAATGTTCTTACAGCCATCTACAATAGCATCACACACACCTACCCCGAGCTGGACTGCGTCTTCCTGAACGCCGGAGTTCAAAGCCAGGTCAACCTCGCACAGCCAGCGAAAGTTGACTTGTCCGCTTTCCACT
Organism: Letharia columbiana; assembly: GCF_014066305.1. Classification (NCBI taxonomy): domain Eukaryota; kingdom Fungi; phylum Ascomycota; class Lecanoromycetes; order Lecanorales; family Parmeliaceae; genus Letharia; species Letharia columbiana. The sequence continues at coordinate 111,581 of NW_023501085.1, forward strand.
CCGAGATCACCACCAACTTCTCCTGCTTCGTGGATCTGACGGTGAAGTTTCTGCCCTTCCTCATGAGCAAGGACACCGAGACGAGCTTGATATAGTACCTTTCGCTCCACCCCACCAACCCCAAACTGGTCTACTGACAAGCCTAGCACGAGTTCCAACCTCGCCATCGTCCCCGCGGCTCCCCTTCCCGCCTACTGTGCCTCCAAGGCTGCCTTGAACTCATTCATCTACTGTCTCCGCGAGCAGCTCCGTGACTCATCTGTCAAGGTCATTGAACTATTGCCTCCTCCTGTACAAAGTATGTCCACGTTCGTCCGGAGGCCAAGTACTTGCGATAGGGCTGACGTCTACAAGCGGAATTACACGACTACATGGGCCATGAAAGCGGACGACAGCTCGGTATGCCAGTGCGCGCATACGTGGATGAAACGTACCAAGGTCTCGACTCCGGGAGTGACCAAGTCGTCGTTGGATCTATCGGTCCGGCAGACACTTTCAACGAGATTATCGACAAAAGGAGGGATGCTTTTCAGAATTTGGCAAAGATGATGAGGGGTAGACACTAAAGTCGCAAGTGTTGTGGTGGAGGAGAGAAAGAGCTTCTATTTCGCTTCCAAGCTCAAAGTGGGTTCTGATTAGCCACAACGTCCATCACTTTGTTTTCTGCTGGCCTTCTTCATCTATTCAGAATACAGTGGTAGCCCTTTGCCAAAAGAGCTCCGAGAATCGTGCCATAACTACAGCTTCTCTTTTAAAGCTTTACCTTTCGTGAAAGAGACGTGCATTCTACCAAGTAGAGAGACTTTATGAGTCAAATCATCGATCATACCTGTGGTGCTTACGATATTGTAGTAAGATGCACGAACTCTCAATAGGAGACAGTTTCAGGTCCGGAACCGCGCCAGCATGGGAACCGTAGCCTTCGGACTGTCATCGATCTGGCATCAAGCTTGGCATAGATCTGTAATCGATGCGGCAAGGGTCTGATGCTACACTTGCACGATCCTTTTAGTACCTCTTCTCACCATTGAGTAGCGCATTTTTTCCTTTCATTAGGCAGATATGCTCTTCAGAAAGAAACAGGCCTAGATGTTCCAATAGCAAGCCGCGGATTCTGTAGCAGTGTGAAATAGTATACAAGTAGGTGGTCACATATACACGAGCGAGAAACATTTCCCCAAAACAACCCGAAAACAAACCGTGTTCCTCGTTATCACGCCTTTACCTATTCAACACCATGAGACGATCATCAAACATACTCGCGCCTACGATCGATGATTCCTTCGCCTATCGGAAGACTTCTCGGTGACTGCTCTCTTCTCCTCATGCTTCCTACACGAATCCACCCGTCAGCAATCATACCCGAAACTCGCCCCTTCCCCTCCTCCTTCTCGCCCATCCTTTCTTCCCTCCCATCCATCCCCTCCACCCTCCACCCACAACAAAGAATCAAAAACTCACTTATCATACCCCCTCTCCAACGCATTCCCCGCCAAGCCACCAAGCACCAACCCCGCAATCGTCGCCCCAATACTGCCCTTCCCATTCCTCTGCGCCGCCTCCTGCGCGATGACGGCCCCCGCCACCGCGCCGATCATGCCCGCGCCGACCCCCCGGTCCGACGTCGAGAAACGCTCCTTGGCCTTGTCGAGCCGGTTCGACGACGACGACGACGACGACGGATCCTTGTGGGCGGCGCCCTTCTTCGCGGAGCGGTGGGCCGGGCGCTCGTCTTCGGACGAGGAGCCTGAGCTGCTGCTCGAGGCGTAGCGGGGGGGCTTTGCGGTGGTCGCGCCGGGTCCGGGGTTCGAGGTCGTAGCGTCTGCCGTTGCTCATGTCCGGCGATGGCGCGTAGTTGTTGTTGTTGTTGTTGTTGTTGTTGTTGGCGGGGGTGTAGTCGGGCTCGTATCTTCCGCCAGAGTTACCTGCTGGGTTATAGCCGTTGGGCTGCCCTTGGCCGTAGTAGGGGTTCGACATGCGAATGGCACTGTACAAATGGGATATGCTGTATGGTATAGCCTTGCGGTGCTTGTTGTTATAGAAGTCCAAATGGTGGCGTCGCAATCGTATGGGAAAGTAGGGGCTGTAGTTCGAGTGGGTCAATATAGATTACACGCAGAAGGTTATGTTCACCAAGGTTGAGAGAAGAAAGATGTATATTACTCAGTTCAATGCTACTCAAAAGGTCTTTGAATTGCGTGAGATAAGAAGGCAAACCTGCTTCAGCGAGGGCGGCATGACAAATTGACTAGCAGACCGAACCCGGGCTGTGCAAAAAAGAAAATTTGATTGGCTGCCGACATGATGTAATCATTTTTAGGGCTGACGGAACATGGAGGTCCCGCCGCACCTTCCGTTCCCTTTGTGCAGATGATCGAAATCTCCAGTGAAATGTGAAATGTATACAATGAGCATTGACTGACCGCAGAGCAGTCACGCATACCAGCCTACAGAGTAGCTGGGTACACTGAGGATGCTTTGAACCTGCAGCTAGAACCTCACCGTGTACAGTAAGGGCTAGCCCGATATGACAGCGAGGCTATGCAAACGCCCTGTCGGGGTGAGAAGAGGCTACAGTAAGCCTTGACACACATTGATTTCAGAGACTGCTGTGGCCCTCAATATGATACTGTTTGCAGTGTTTTACGAGGGGTTTGGTACCAGTGCGCCCTCGAGAGCGAAAGCGAGGTTTGGCAAGAATGTCTCGGGGCGGCCAGGTACGGTCGTATAGCAAGTGGTCTACTTCCTTATTGACTGCCACGATGCTAAGAATTTCTGATGACACCACTGGCCTTCAGGGTTGCCTCGCCCAGCTTGGTGACGCTTGACTCGCCATCGGTAGCGTAAGAGACCTCGATGACAAAGCCGTCCATTTTGTGATCACTCGGTGTGCAGGGAGTACCTCCAACTTCATCTTACTTCTGAAGGTGTCTACATCCACGTTGGTGCGCATCAACAAGTGGAGCCGTAGGTGGCGCCTACGCCGTCGGCGCCAAATGTCATCAGCTTCCAGCTTCTTGTAGGGCGCATGTCTGCGCTTGCGTGGCGGTACAAGTACTCATCTTCTACGCAAGCAGTGACAAAGCAATCGCTCGAGGAAGAGTTTGTCTCTGGTAGAAAAGAAGCTTATGGGTTAGTACAGCCGCCTTACTTGATTTTGCTCGACTGATTTGCATTTTTACTCTGGCCACTTTGGCCAAGAAAACGTGGCTGGGTGGTTGAGTGGGCGGAAGACATGTACGAGCCTACCTGCTCCTTGGCGCCACTGTTGATCACCCATACAACCTGACGGTCAAGTGGCATACTCCGCTCGACCATTCTAACCTAATCGCAGGCTGCTGCCGGTTTATTGCTGTTGCGAACGCTTGCTGCTGGAAGGGTAGATCACACTCCGAAGGCTCCAGAGCTTGGACTCACCACGATCCAAATCAGTCCATACCATGGCTATGCGAAGTAATTGTTGTCCATTGTAGATGCAGAACGCTCGAGATGCAGGCGGTGGCTCGGAACACTGCTTTGTGGACCGCCGCTCTAGCGCTAGTACGAATTAGGTTATCAATAACGACTGGGGTCAGATTTCCTCAACAAAGCCTTCCAAGTAAGTCGGAAGCCTGCCACTGTCGCCGATGCACATACAAGTGGGCTTCTTGTTCTATATTTGCTCTTGTTACCTTCTTTTTCTATTGGTCAAAAGTACTTGCTGATCACAACCTTTTGTTGCCTTTGGGGTTTAATCTCGTCAACTGATGAGTACTTTGTCTAAGTAGACAACGAGGCAATCTTAATTTTCTTTTTGGTACTCTGTAGTATTCTCAGTCCATGTATAAGCTTTATTTCTCTTGTAGTTTTGCGCAGGGCTCACACCCAAGAAATTGGTGACGTTCTGTGACACATTCACTTCGTGCCATTATTTCAGTATCTTCTGCTTCTACATTTTCAGTTCTCGCCAGGATGCGCACTTCTTCAGGTATCACCTTTGTTTTGGCAGCATGTTGGCTCGTCGTAGTTGCAGTCGTCCCTGGCGGCACGATCGCGACGAATACTAAAGAAGTCACAGTTGAGGCAGGTGACACCTTCTGGATCATTGCCAGTAGATATGGTACAACTCCCGCCGCCATCGAAGCTGCTAACCCAGGGGTGAACCCAAGCGATCTGCAAATAGGCCAAGTCATTAACGTTCCTAACCAAGCGGCTATTTCTCAAGGCCTTGATACATCCAATACAACCACCCAAAATTCTCTCATTGCCCTAGGCCTTGGGGCAGTTTCCTCATCATCCGGCGGCCAGGCCAGCGGTGCTTTGCTTACCTCTGGGCCTGCTAATACGATGTCAGATCCCGATGCACAGCCGGAGTCTACGACATCCACAAACCTGGCAGCTTCAGTGTCAGACCCAGAACCGTCGAAATCTGTACAAAATACAGCTTCGACCACTTTGAAATCAGCATCAGGTCCTATGACTTCAGACGACTCTGGAGCAACAGCTGCGGCTTCAGTCTCGGTCACCCAGGGGCCGTCGGCTTTTGACACTAGCTCATTGGACCTAGCATCTAGCCTCATTCCTTCTCATCCCGCAATCCCGTCTACTCAACAGCCCACTATACTGTTCACTCCTATTACGCTATCTTCTTCCGTTGCCTCTCCTTCTGCTCCAGGCTCTTCTAACGAACCCTTAACTACGGCTCTCGGTGCTGCAGAATCGCCATCCTCGCAGAACATCCCTGAGTCTGCGCCAGCTGCGGGGTCAGCACCTCAAAGTCTGGCATCAAATGGGATACCAGAAACTGGTGGGATCTCGATAGCAAATGGAACACCGGTCTCCAATACTAACACCTTGCAAGCTTCGGCAACCCAGGTGCCATCATCAAATGAAATACCAGCATCTGATGGGACTTCGATATCCAACGGAGCACTTGCTTCAAGTACTGGTTCTTTGAAAGCTACGGCTTTAGCATCCCAAGTACAGTCTTCAAATGAAATCCCCTCCTCCAATGAGAACTCTTCAAATAAGACCCCATCCTCAAACAAATCCCCATCATCAGATGGGAACTCGGCATCCAACGGAGCACCGGCTTCAAACGCCGTCTCTTTGCAACCTTCCGCTTTAGCATCCCAGGTACAGTCTTCACATGAGACACCCTCACCAAATGAGATTTCGGTATCCAATGGAACACCGACTTCAAATTTGAACTCCTTGCAAGCCTCAGCTTCAGTATCTCAAGCACCATCATCTAATGAGGCCCTCCCATCAAACGAGACCCCTTCCTCGGATGAGACCCCATCACCGAGCGGGACATCATCTCCAAACGGTTCGTCAGTATCGAACAAGGCACCGGCATCGAGTAACACAGAAGCTTCAACTGGGCCAAACCCGTCAAACAGTCCACCAACATCGAATGGCGTAATACAGTCAAGTAACGCAGAAGCGTCAAATGCGGTGCCAGCATCAACGGAGACACCAGCATCAAACGGCGCACTACAGTCAGGTAACGCAGAAGTGTCAAGTGACAGTACCAGCATCAGATAAGGCTCCATCATCAAACGACCCACCAACGTCAAACGGGGCACTAGCATCAAATAACGCAAAAGGGACGCCAACATCAAATGGAACACCGGCGTCAACGGAGATACCGTTATCAAGTGGAACGCCAGATTCGAGTGGGACGTCTTTTCCAGGAGAATCCTTCCCGAGTCAAACACAGGCATCAAGTGAGACGTCAATGTCGAGTGAAGATTCTACGACAAGTGAGAACCCACTTTCTAACAGTATTGCTGCCCAAGAGACTTCTCCGTCAACGACGTCAGTGGAATCCAGCTCTTCCAATAGGCAGCAGCTCTTCTATGCCCACTTCGGCATCGCTGATGGATAGCTCAGTGCTCAGCAGTCTGTCTTCCGTCACCTCTTCCCTGACATCTGAGGCGTCGTCAAACTCTGGATCAATATCATCGTCATCAGATTCATCAATCTCTGGGACCTCAAGCTCTGGATCAACATCGTCGATGTTAGCTTCATCGACTTCTGCATCTTCCCAAATGGCGTCGACACATGTGTCCCAAGAGCCCACCACATCATCGCAGATAGTATCTAACTCTGGCAACACATCTCCAGGGCTCACGTCTTCCGTTTCACCAACTCAGCAAACAGCGCCTTCGACAACCGTTTCCAGTGCCAGTCCGACATCATCTCACGACCTAGCATATCTAGGATTTCTTGGGGCTCCACTCGCGGCTGGAATTCCTTATGCGGTCAAAAAAGTGATCGATAATTGGAAAACTCCGAAATTCAATCTCCCAAAAATCAGACTTCCGAGTGTTAAGATTCCAAATTTCAAGCTTCCAAGTTTCAAGACTACTCCAGGAGAGGACGGGCCGAGAAGATTTAAGCCTTCAGATATCAAAACCCCACACAGGGTGGACCCTACGGATGAGAACCCTTCAGAAGACAAACCCCCAGGGCAGTCTCCAGATGAATCCCCAGAAGAGACTCCAGAGGACAAGGTTCCGGATGCCAAGACCCCAGAAGATCCTCCACGACCTCCCTCACCCATGGATGGTAAGCCTTTCACTGATGACGGACCCCCATCCCCCATGGAGAAAGATCCGCCCGCAAGATTTCCTCGCCCTAAACAACCACCTAAAGGTCTGAGGCCCTTGAATGAGATTAGCGGAGGTAAAGCTCAGTTTGAACAGGGAATGGAAGACCCCAATTTCTTCAAACCAGACCCCACAGACGCAGAGCCGGGAACCACGGGAGGAGATGCAGAATCAGCGGGAAAGAATGGGGACTCAGCGGGAGAAGATGCAGATACAACTGGAGAAGATGGGGACTCAGCGGGAGAAGATGCAGATACAACTGGAGAAGATGGGGACTCAGCGGGAGAAGATGCAGGTACAACTGGAGAAGATGGGGACTCAGCGGGAGAAGATGCAGGTACCTGGAGAAGATGGGACCAGGGAGACAGGAAAAGATGCAGAGACTCCCAAACAACCACCTCAAGCCCCTAAAGGTCTGAGGCCCTTGAATGAGATTAGCGGAGGTAAAGCTCATTTTGAACAGGGGATGGAAGACCCCAATTTCTTCAAACCAGACCCTGCCGACGTTAAGCCAGGAATAACAGGAGGAGATGCAGAATCAACAGGAGAGAATGGGGAACCAGCAGGAGATGCAGAAACAGCAGGAGAAGATGCGGGAACAACTGGAAAGGATGCAGAGACAGCAGGAGAAGCTGCTGAGACAATTGGTGAACTTGGTCTGGATGCTGCCGGAGGACGAGCAGCTCTGGGGAAAGACGCCGGTAAAGCTTTTGCCCAGGTCGCCAAAAAGCCTATCAAACAAGGAGTGACGGACGCAAGTGGTGCTCTTACAGGTGCAGCCAAGAATGTCGCGTCGAGCGTTGCAAGTAAAGTTGGAAGCACACTCAAGAAGCTATTTGGGCATCCAGGTGGAGGCGGTTCAGATGCAGGATCGTGTCATTCAAGATCCTTGAATAAGAGAGGGTGCAGTAGCAGCGATGGGAACAGCAACAACAAGGGTACCAGTAACAGCAACAACAATGTCAACGGAGCAGCTGCAGCCGGTGCTGGTGTCGGTGCAGCAGTAGGCGCTGCCGCTAATGCTGCTGCCAATGCTGCCTCGGGAGCCGAGCCCGAATCAACAGCGGAGTCCATGACTGCGACGTCCAGCCTCGAGGACCCTCAAACACTCCCTGGGACGAGCTCTCAAAGCCCTACCAGTACTCTTCCAACTACATATAGGATTTCTTCTACAACATCCAATGATCTCACTTCCTCCACAAGTTCTACTACAGCCACATCAATGAAAGAAAGCTCCATCGCTTCATCTGAAACAACTGAAGCTACCGCATCCTCAAAAGTTACTACTACGGCGACATCGACGAAAGAAAGTTCGGCCACTTCATCTGAAACAACATCTGAAATTTCAACATCCGTAAAAATCGCTACCTCTGTAGCGATGACATCCAGGAAAGAAAGTTCCAGTGGCATCAATTCCTTAACATCAACGTTCAAAAATACGGCCTCCTCAGATCCCATAACCTCTGTGACAGCAGAGTCTAGGCTTTCCATCTCTATGAGTTCGACTACAGACTCCATAACATCAGAGATATCCTCTACAGCAAAAGCTACCATGTCGACTACATCGGCCGCCTCCATCGCAACGACACCTAAGATCTCACCGACAACGACTCAAGCTTTGACCTCCCCAACATCCATCGCCTCCACATTAATAACTTCATCTAGACATGCAACCTCCAAAATAACGACATCTAAAATCTCTACTACAGCAAGCTCAGGAGCTACGACGTCATTATCTTCTACAACAAGTTTGAAAGCTACGATTTCCTCGACATCGGGAATATCCACATCTTCCATGATGAGTACTGAAGCGACGACCTTCTCGCCATCAAACACATTTATATCCTCAATCATAAGTTCTAAATCTACGAGTCTCTCATCATCAAACAGCCTCTTTGCCTCAACAAGTCCCAAAGCTACAACCTCCACATTTTCAAGTCCTACAACGTCTACACCCTCAACAACAACATCTGAACCCCCACCTTCTACAACGTCCATACCATCTCCTTCACAAACGATGACAACCTTGAAGACCGTAATCTCAAGTACTACTACGTCTGCGAAACCTTTTTCAACGCCGCCACCACCACCACCCACGACGACTTCATCCCCACCGCCACCACCCAAGACATCTTCAACGCCGCCACCACCACCCACGACAACTTCATCCCCACCACCACCACCCAAGACAATCTTCAACACGCCGCCACCACCACCCACGACAACTTCATCCCCACCACCACCCCCGAAGACATCTTCAACCGCCACCACCCAAAACAATCTTCAACCCCACCACCACCACCGAAAACAACTTCATCCCCGCCACCACCCCAACAACAACTTCAACCCCACCACCACCACCGAAAACAACTTCATCCCCGCCACCACCGCCAACAACAACTTCAACCCCACCACCACCACCGAAAACAACTTCACCGACCCCAACGAAGGCGAGACCGACAACAACAACGGTGGTGCTGGTGACCCCAGCTGCCACAACGGAGCCTGTCTTCCGAATGGGCTCAGCGTCCCCAGGCAAACCCGAGTTAGGACCAAGCATGGCTGGCGAGCCAATTCCATGATGGGTGAGCGCATCTCCGCAGGGAAGTTTGGGGAACTATTTGGGGGATTGTTTTGGGATTTTCAAGGTTTGACTTTCTTCTTCTCCTTTGATCAATGTTTAATTTATTATATTATTTCTTAATGTATTATAATCATATTAAAGACATTCTAAAATTAAGGCATGCTAAGTTCACTATCGTTAAGAACTGCACGCAGTTTGTGGCATGGTGAGATTAACTTACATCAATAGAGAGGGTGTATGAAATAAATGAATCACTAGCTCACCAAGGACGCAGCCGCTCACACCTAAGATCCGAAATGGATCCGACGCTGTTTGTTCACCAGGACATGAAGTCTTAGCCAACTCAAACCGGTCCGGATCGATTGGACAGATCAAGGCGTTCACAAATTCTTCCTCCCTCATGCTATCGTCAGTGTCTGTTCGATAATTCAGAAGAAACCGTATTGAGTGAGAATATCTCGCCCCGTGCAATCGCAGCATCTGCGGACTTTTTTTTTCCTCACGGGGAGTAATTGGAAACGTACTGTTTTAATTTCTGAATTCAAGACAGAATGGTAATCACTACAAGACTCGGCAACAAGAACAAGAGAAATCTGCAACCAACGTGCCATCCCAATGCCAGTAACTCCAACATTCCGCGACCGAAGTATCAAAGTCAACGCACTCCCTCCTCACCATCCCATTACCAAACAAATCAATTCAATCCACCTCCACCAACCACCCCCACCCACCCATCCCCCAACCTACGACCGCGTAAGATTATAGCACGTCGCCCCCCCAACCGGCAAACAAAACCCCGCCCCCCCATCCCCCGCCGTCAGATTCCCGACCGGCACCGCGCACGCATCTCTGCTCGTGTTCGTCGAGGAGTAAAACGTCAGACGTTCCGAGCCCGTGAGGTTGCGGGTCATGACGAAGGCCCAGAAGGGGAGCTGGGGGCTGGGCCGGTCGTAGCTGAGGGGGAGGACGTTGAGGAGGGTGGTGTCGGAGGCGTTGAGGGTGGTGCAGTCGGGGTCGGCGTAGGTGGCGAGGGTGAGGGCCGGGTTGGCGGTGCCGCCGGGGAGGGAGAGGGCGGCGAGGGAGGAGGCGGAGGGGGGGAGGTGGAGGTGGCGGTGGTGTTGGGGGGGGGGTGGAGGTGGTGAGGGTGAGGGCGGTGGAGAGGGTGAGGAGGGTGGTGAGGGGGGTGCATGGTTTGAAGGCGGGTTGGTTTTGGGATGTTGGTGGTGAGGTTGGTTGGAGGGGATGGGTTTCGATGGGGGGTTATTTGTGGGTTGGGTTCGAGATATACGTAGGTGATGAAAGTTGCGGGAGGCTGGTTGAAAAGTAGAGTGGAGAGTGGGTATTTTGATAAAGACTGCCAGGCTGGGAAAAGTTCCTTTGAGAATCTTTATGGAAATAGATTTAGTCTTTCGGCGTCTTTCCGGGCGTGTGCTTTGTCAACATATCTATTGCGAGTCGGTTTCTTTTGAGCGGAGCAAAGCAGCCTTGTCTCGGGCCCTTGGTTCTAAATTTACTGTCAACAACAAAGAACACTTTGCGCAAGACAAGAAATCTGAGTTCCCTAGCTTTCAGCTGCGACAAAGAGGTCTTTGATCGATGAGACAATCCTTTACAAACTCTCAACTCATGTGATATCTAATTATGGAACAGACTTCGATTGACTTGTGCGTACATTTCGAAGGCTTCGCATATGTTTTGAGTTGTTGCGTCGCACTGCTGCGACTCATGCCCAATTTTGCTGAACTTTCCTATGTAGTGCGAGTCGAAAGGCTTTTCAACCAGAATGCTTTTTCCTGTAAGAGATCCTCGTTATGCATCAAACCATCAACAGCGGGTTGAAGTTAGCCGTACACCGTACACCGCCGAGTCTTCGAAAACGCATGTAGAGACTTACATGACGTGGCAAAATAGGCATGAATCGTATTTTCATTGGTCTCCGAAGTCTGTTCTCCTGTGGCCGCGTAGTCCGAAGGGCGTCTGCAGATATCAAGCACGTATACCAACCAGCCCAATACAGCACCGTTGAACCACGTCCTCCCTCCAAGCCAACATCTCCAGCGCACGCCGCCCCAGCGCCCTTCTCGTCTACGCCTCCCGTCCGGCACAATGCGCAACCGACGCCGGCTCGCGAGTAGGATCGGACTCGGGTACGTACGTTCTGTCTGGGCCAAAATGGAAGAACTGGCCCTTGCGATCTCTGCGGCCGATACGGAGCCGTGGGTTATCACTTGGCAGATCATGACGGAACTGATGAGGTACTGTTTTGTTGAGAAGGGGGTTTGCTACGCGCTTGGAGGGGATTTGTGGGGCAAAGAGGGGGGATGTTTTCAGAGCGGTTGTTGATGTGCGAATTTTGCAGGTGGGGGAGGGTGGTTAGCTGAGCATTTTAGCGACGGGTTTGCGACGGCTTCATCATCAACCGGTTTCTCGGGAAGGAAGGAAGGAATAGAGGAAGGAATAACTTGCTTGCGTCTTTTGAACCTTCGGTTCTCCATTCTACTTAATTGCTGCAAGCATGAAATCTCATAAGGAGACAACATCGTCTACCAAGTGGAGAGACTCCCACTGATACACTGCTCACTCGGGCTGAGAGCCAGATGGAGCTGTCTCTCGGAGCGGAAAGACCTTCGGCAAGATGTCATGAATGACCTCATCCCCGTAAAAGTCCGCGGTGTCTATGGTAGCAATACGGCTGTTCCACACCTCGATCAGCTTCTGGAGATCTCCAGCATTCCCTTTGTCTTGCATTTTCTCTATAACATGCTCCAAATATGTAGGGATATCGGCCACGATGAATTTATGACCCGATGGATTTGACTCGATGGATGGTGTGACGAGTGCGTACCTCAGTCTCTTAATCGCTCGGAATGGCAGGTTCTGGTTCTTGCCTTTGTCCTCGAATGGGTCTTCAGGTCCCAGAAGCAAGGCCATCGCCCTTTCCATGGACTGCTCCCCGCCTTTTGGCTGCTCTAGCGGATTGTCGTCCTCACTGCCAGAGTCTGCTCCGGCAGACTCCGCCCCGTTGGCATTCGTCAAGATAACGCTGACTTGGAGCATCAAAGGCCTCATGAATCAAGACAATAGCCCATCGACCAGGTTCGAGGTGCGCATGAGCATCACTTGAATGGATGCGCTCACGGGTACTGTCCAGGTAAAGCCTTTTTGCCAAGGTCCCAATACCAAACCCTTTGCCACCACCCACGGGGCCAACCCCTAAGTCATTGCCACCCGGAATGGATGATGCCATAGCAAAGGAGAAAGCTGCACCCCTCGAAAACCGCTCGGGGTAGTATAGCTCTGAAGAAGAACCCCAGTTCAACAGGCGCAAGAGGCCGGCGACGGTCTTGAATGTGGGAAGCGGCATGTCCAAAGGGTACCTCTTGTATCTCAGACCAGACCCAGAGCAGCCAACCTTCGGCTGCCTCAAACTTTTCCAATCAAATAGTCCACTATCTAGACGATTGTCTTTGTCGCTTAAATAGCTATATCCCTATAATTTAAATCATAGCGACGGCGAGGTGGCAATAGCGAGACGATCGTTATGATCTATAGTGTATTGGCCTTTATGGCCTAAAGCATATTTGCTACTCCCTGAAATAATAACTTTAAACTTTTTCTCGTAGACACTTTTAGTGTCCGATTGTGGTATTGAGCTAAATCTCGTGTAGTAGACCTGCGGATGCAGGTAATAGGGGTATTAATGTGGGGCAATAGCCCGGGAAGGTGCTTGAAGTAATGGTGTGGGGTGCTGAGAGGTGGTGTGATGGATTCGTGGTTTTGGCGCATTGCGGAACGGTTGTTGCTGGTTAGGGGAAGGAGGAGAAATTTATTACTACTGCTGTAGGCAAGGTCTATACCGTTATTGCTTCTTTATAGCCTTCTCTACAGCCTTTTCCTTGGCTATAATAACCTTTGCCTCTTTAAACGATAATGCCTTTGAGGTTATATATGCCTTAGTCTGATTAAGCCGATGACCATAGCTAAGGTATTTAAAATATCGACCTTCTTTCTTTAGCTAATCCTTTAGCTGTTCCGAATAGAGTAATGAGTTTAATTTGAACTCCTATTTATTAATCTCTTTCACATTTATATACATAGCTTTTAATTAACGAAGGTCTTAATTAGTCTTTTATAAATACTTAATAACTAAGCGAAAGAAAGATAATAAGATATCGGCGATTCGTAATCGAAGCTTAAGAGTAATGAGTCTTCGTAGTATAGCGATCTTATGACTTTCGCTATAGTTTAATAGCGTAATAATAGCTGAAAATCGAGTATAGAACTCGTTAAATGCCTTCTTCTTTTTTATAATAAACGCCGGGTTATAAAGTAGAGTATTATTCTTTATTAGCTTATCGTAATCATTAAACATATTATAAAGCTCTAAAATTATCTCTTTTATAATATTATAGAGATTCTCGCTTAGTAAATCTACTCGTATCTTAAGTATATCGAATATAATTAACTTATAGTAGTCTCGAATATAGTTTATTTTATCTTTTCACTGGGAAATAATATAGCACTTTGCCGAAACTTGAAGTTTAGATGGAATCGCCACTCGTCCTACTTCTCTTTTTTATCATAGAAGTAAGGCACATTAGAGTATTTCTTATTATTCTCGATAATAAGGATAGTAGGGATAGGCGTCCCAGTCTTGATAACTTTTAATTTGATTGGTTGTTTATTTATATCGAAATCCAGAGGCTTTGTTGAAGTAACCGTTTCTTCTTTAATAGTTAAGGCCTGAATTTTGGCTTATAATTCCGTGTTCGTAGTAGTGAGAGTCTTTATATTGGAACGATGAAGGTCCCGTGACTCTCGAAGTCGTGTTACGGTTGTGTTGAGATTCTGAATAGTAGTGTTAAGGTCACGAATCTGGGTTTAATAATGCTGAATCGTTAATGATGATTTAGGACGGGTTTCTTCTTAATCTGAGTCTATAACGGATTAGGTGGAGATCTCTCCACTGATGTAGGCAGGTAACAGGTAAGGTAAGCGAGAGATAGTCGAAATATCTCCCCGCAGAGGCAGGGTAGGCAGGCAGGCAGGGAATCGTCCGAATATCTTCTCCACAACAAGGCGATTGAGTAGTCGATATTCGAGAGATCCCCGTAGAGGCAGGGCAGGCAGGCAGGCAGGCAGGTAGGCAGGCAGGGAATCGTTCGGATATCTCCTCCACAACAAGGCGATTGAGTAGTCGATATTCGAGAGATCTCCGCAGGGCAGGGCGGCAGGCAGGCAGGCAGGCAGGCAGGCAGGCAGGCAGGCAGGCAGGTAGGCAGGCAGGGAATCGTTCGGATATCTCCTCCACAACAAGGCGATTGAGTAGTCGATATTCGAGAGATCTCCGCAGGGCAGGGTAGGCAGGCAGGCAGGAGCAGGCAGGCAACAATAGCTTAGCTCACGGCTATATTAAATAGTTAATATTATGTCAGGGAATGAACCGTATATCGAATAATGATATTAGTGGTGTCATATGAATGGAATATTAACTATAAAGGTTGCTAAGTAACATGTGTGCCGAAGTTATCAGAGTGCCAAGCCGCTAAGGAGCTAGCCCGAATGGAGCCTAGCGCAAGTCTGGAGAAGGAATGTCGATTGAAATTATGATAGATAGATATATTAATAGAAGCTTTTAATAGCGGTCTGAAAAGAATACTAGTAGAAGAGATTCTTAAGTATTTAATAACTCGTATATTAATCGAACTTTTAGTCTTTGATAGACGCTAATTTTATTTTAATTCGATATAAAGAGAATTCTTACGAAGCACCGCTTCTAGTAGTTTATTATAGATCTCGACTATTTCTATACTCTTAGAAGTATTAGAAGAGCTATATAAAACGACAATATCTTTAAATCTTAAGAATTCTTTTAATTTATTATTAAAGAAATATTAATCGCGATTAAGATAGTAGATATAAGACTTTCTATATATAGTAAAGAATAATTTAAAATATTAAATAATATTCTTTATATTAATAAATATAGTAATAAAGAGAATTATAAACTTACTTATATAGTAAACTTTTATAAATATAAAAGTAGATTCTACTTTAGTAATTTTAAGTAGATTTATAAAATTTATTCTTATAAGCTAAAAAGAATATATAACTTTAATAGAATATAAAGACTAAGATCTAGTAGTAGGTTTATACTTAATATATTTAAGATACTCGATAATATACTTTTTAATATCTTATATTTTTCTAGGTTAATAATAGCTATATAGTCTTATTAGAATATTAATCTTAGTCTAATATCTATTTTTATTATAAACTTCTTAAAATATCGTAAATATCTTTTCTTTCGATATATAAGATAAATATATATCTTCTCGAAAGATTTATAGAATATATTATATTATTTAATATTTAAAAGCTTTTCGAAGTAGCGTAATAATAAGAGTTAAAGATTCTACGATAAGAAATTTATAGATTTTATTAAATTAGATATTACTACGATAAACTTTAATTTAAATCTTAATATTCTTATTAATCTTATCGAAGACTTTTATAGATAATTTTATAGTTTTTATAGTAGAAATAGCTTTTAGTAAGAAAGAAGAAATATTATATAGCGTACTTCTATTAATAACTTTAAGTTATTTCGATTTAATAAGTGCTACTAAAAACGAATTAAATTTATCCTTATTATTCTTCTAGATCTATTTCGGGCTATAATTCTTTAATTTCTATTATACTCGTATAATTATAATATTCTCTAAGTATTTAATATCGAATAAGGTTCTCGATAAGCCGTTAATAGCTTTATTTCGAGGCCTCGATATATACTAAATAGTAAGATTTAAATAATAAAGTTTATTAGCTTAATATTTATAAATTTCCTTATAAAGATCTAAGTCGAAAAAGTACGTAAAAGACTTATAATTAGTATATATTATAGTAAACTAATACGAGTACTTATATAAGTAATTATACTTCTTATAAAATATAATAATAGCGTAGAGTTCTCGCTTATAAGTAAAGTACTTCTTCTAAATAGAATTAAAAGTAAACGAATTATATAAGATAAATACTTTCTTATTCTTTTCTATTATAATAGACTTTTAAGATTATAAAGTTTTTAATAAAGTAGCTTCTTATAATATAAGGATATAGTATTATATAATAATATATCTAGCTATAAAATTAAAAGTATTAATATATATATAAATAATTCGATTTAAATTAATATTATATATATTTATTCTTATAGTATATTTAATACGTAGAATCTCGAAGAATAGCTATTCTATTTAAATTTACTATTATTTTATCTTTTCTATAAGTCTAAAAAGAGATCTTATAATTTTCGTAAAGTTTTTTATTTATCAACGCGTAATATCGATAGTTTCTAAGAAATCTTGAACTTTCGATTAATCTAAAGAAATAAATTACTTAACTACTTTAATAATCCATTTTTTAAAAATATAAATATATTTTTTAATAATATAAGTTATACTAAAGATCTTAATTAATAATATAAATAGTTATAGTTTCTTAAAGAATAAGAGTAATTTAATTTACTCGACTCTAGAAAAGAAGTAATATTATAGAAAAGAAAATAAATCCTCGAAATTATAAAAGCTATTAAAGAAATTATTTATATAAAATATAAGAGGTAGTAAAATCTTAGAATTCGGCGAATATAGTAAAGAAGGTTTTAAAGAAATAGAATTAAATACTTTATAAGCTAGCTTCGTTATAATAAAGTCTATAAATTATAATCTCTATTATATTCTTATAAGCTATATCTAATTAATATCTAAAATAATAAAAATAAAATAGTATTTATTATTAGAATATAGAGATATTATAAAATACGTATACTTTAAATTAGCTAAGAATAAGTATTTATAATATAAATTAAATAGATAATTATAAACTTTCGAGCTTAGCTCGAGATAAGCTTTTAGAAAAAACTCTATAACTTGTAAATAATTAAAAGTTATTCGAAATTCGTTAGTAAGTTTTAGATTTTTAACTTTATCTATTATAATAGCTTATATATTCTATAGAGATAAGCGTTTATTCGTAGATTTAATAAGTTTATAGATATCATCTTCGAGATCGTTTTAAATAAGCTTTTTTAATTATTATTCTATATAAAAAAGCTAGCGCTTCTAAGATTTCGAGAAAATAAACTTCGTATTAGATATAATATATACTCGATATATAATAAGATTCGTATAAGATAGATCTCTTAGATCTTCTTTATTAAGATATTTATATTAATATAGTAATTATAATATCTATAATCTTTACTCTACTATAATAATAAGCGATTTAAAAATTAATTTTAATTTTAGCTTATTAATCTATTCTTCGAGTTCTAGTAATAAGAAATATTATAAAAGACTTTAATAAATTATTCTTCTAGTAGAAAATACTTACTTAAGAGATATCTATAAAAATAATAATACTAATATTTTCGAAGTATTAAAAATTTTAATAGATTAATCTAAAAAGTTTATAATAATTACTTACTTTAATAAGAAAAAAGAATTAAAAACTTTAAAGATAATAATAAAGATATTTAAGGGGCTTAAATTCTTAAGATAAGCTTTTATAAGCTTTAGTAATTTAATATTCTATTTAAGATAGACTTAATTTACTAAAAATTCTAATACTTAATCTCTTTAATATCTAATAAATTATTTTTAGAATTAGAAGAATTATTAGATTTTAAAAAATTAATTTTCTTAAAAAAAGTCTTTAGCTTATTTTATTTAATAGCCTTCGAGATAGTTATAGCGAACTTAGAATATATTAATAAATTATAATCTTTATAAAAAATTATTTTCGAACCTATAATTCTTCGAATTTTCTTATTTTTCGATTTATCTCTTAGGAAAATAATAGAAAAATAAATTAAAATAAAAGCATTTATAGTTTAAAGCTATAAAATCTTAAGGATTAAATTAAGATATTTAGATTTCTCTAATTTCGTAATAAATATAACTTTCGAAGTTATAAAGCATCGAATGTTTCTCTAGATTTCTTTTATATTAATTATAAATTACACTTAATATTCTAGCACGATATTACGATAATTCGTTATATATATAAAAAGACTTTTAAATTTAATCTTCGAAAGTAAATAAAGATATAAGTCTAGAAGGCGTATTAATCTAGAAAATATTATATTTATATTAAAATCTTAATTCGTCTAAGTATAAGATTTCTTAAGACTAACGTCGAATTTATTCTATTTTCTTATAATAATAAAAATATGAAACGCTTTATTTACACTTATAAGAGAGCTTAGAAAGTATATATACTTCTTAGCTTTTATAGTAGAAATATTAATTTAAAATATAAATACTAACGTAGTAAGATTTTTTAGAGATATAAATATTTAAGATATAGATATAGAAGAAAATATTAATATAAGTTAATAGATTTATAAATACTCTAAAGATAATATAGATATCTATAGAATTTATTAAATAAAAGTAAGTTAAAAGCTAATTAAAGGTATTTATATAGTATTTATAATAGACTTCGAAGTTTATTTCTTAAGAACTCGAGTATAAAGATACTTTAACTTCTTATATATAGTAGATAATTATATTATAAGATCTATTATATTTATATTAATTTTAATACTCTTAAATATATATTAAATCGATATAAGAGAATTATATTCTAATTTATTAAATAGATTTATTAAAGATTAAGATTTTACTTTTTTATTAACTCGCTTCTTATTCTTATATTTAGAACGCTTTTCTTTTAAAGTAGCTTAAAATAGATATAACTAATTTTAGAAAGAAGATCCTTAATCTATAATTATCGAAGATTATTATAAATTTATTTAAGTAGAAACTTATAATAAATAAAAAGAAATATCGAAATTTAGATTAATATTAGACTACTTTTATTAATATTAAGATATTTAAAATTATTATAATATAAATTATTATAATTAAATAAGTATTAATTAAGATCTCTTAGATTACTTTTCTTATTATTATTAAAATATCGATATCGATATTAATACTAATACTTCTTTTATATAAGCTTATTTATTAGACTCTAATTTTTTATTAAGAAAAGCTTTAGCGATTTTTATATTAGCGAAATGAGATTAATTTAGTCTCGCTATTTCGAACTATACTAAATTAAAATAAGAAGAAATATAAGAATTTATAAAACTTAAAAGTATTATTTAACTTAATCTAGTAGAAGAAGAAGAAGAAGAAGAAGAAGAAGCTATAAAAGACTTCGGCGAAGAGATAATTCTATAAGATCTAGAAGATCTATTAAACTTCTTAAACTTAACGAAAGTAAAATTTAACTATAGATTATTCTTGAAAATAAGTATTTTTAAATATAACTATTCTTAGATAGATAGTAAAGTACTTTTATAATAAAAAGAGATATAATTTTTAATATTATATTTAATATATAGCTAATTATCTTTTTTATAAGATTAATAAATTATATTATTAATATAAGAGTTTTTCGAAGTACTATAATTAAATATATCTTTTAAGATAAATTAATAATTACGAAAGTAATTATTAATTATAGAATTCGAAGATTTACTTCTATTAGCGTTTTTTTTATTAAGATTCTAAATTAAAATCGAAGCTAAAGCTAAAACTAGAACTTTATATAAAAAATAATAATACTCTAAGAATTAAAATTATATAAAATATTAAGATTTCGTAAAAGCCTCTAGTAGCTACTTTAATAGATTTATATAAAAGAATTAAGATTAATAATATAAAGACTTTAAAGTTTTAATAGTTTAATAAGAAGTAAATAAGAAAGCTATCTACTACTTCGATAAATTTTATTTTATAAGAGATTTATAAAATTATAGCTAGTTAAATCTCGATTCTTAATTTAAAAGCTTTTAGATTTCGACGTTAATATATTATACTTTTTTTATAAGATTATAAATTATATATAGAGATTTATTAAAAGATATTATATCTTTTATTACTTTCTTTTAAATCTTTTAATTATTTAATTTTTTAATAAAAGTATAAAGAATAATATTAAGTATAATAGATTTAAGAAGATTAAAGATAATACTAAAGATAGTAGCGGGCTTATTCTTAATTTTAATTCTCTATATTAAATTAATAATACGCTTAAAGTAGAAAGTAAGAAATTCTTTAAAATATTAATATAGATTTATAATCTCGATATTAAATAAGATCGCATTTACTTTTATAGTTTTTAAGAGAAATTTTTTATAGAATATAGTCTAAAACTATTAGATTATTTATTAAGAATCGATATACTTTACTTTAATAAGAAGTTAAATAACTTTTAAATAACTTTTTAATTACTCGAAAGTATCGTCGATAAGAAGTATATTAAGATATTTTAGATACTTAACTAAAGGAAAACAACTTTCTTTATCTTAATAATTCTTTATATTAAAATTAAACTTTTAAAGTTACTTTAATATTAATATATTAGTAATTTTTAAGAAATTATTATATATTATTACGAGCGTATTCTTAATATACCTCTTAGCCCTATAACTAGCGGGCCTTAACGAAGATATTCTCTATTATATTATATCTTCTTTTCACCTATATAATTCGATATCTTAGTTATCTTATTAAATATATCTATATTAATATTATATCTATACTAGTTCTAATACTATAACTAAGATTAATCTACTTATTTCATTTATATTAATAAACGAATTTAAAGAAACGCGCTAATAGGGGCTTTAGTAAGAAATTAAGTTAAGTTATTATATCTCTAAATAAGCCTATTAGATAGATAAATCGATTTTAAAGAGTCTAAAAGAAATAGCGAAACGGTCTCGATAAATAGTAGTTAAGAGATAAAGAAGATATTAGACTATTTATATAACTAGCGAATCGAAAGAAATAGCTAATACTATCTTATATTTTTATATTCAAAATATATACTAGTAATATTACTTACAACTTTATATACTATAACGTCTAGAGTTTTAACGAGACTTTAATTAGATAAAAAATAGCCGAGTTATAGCTAATTAAAGATATTATTCTTCGAAACTTTCTTATATATAACTTCTCTATAAAATAAGAAATCCCCTAAGCGGAGTAAGTGTATTTGAAAAGCTACTATTTAAAGTATTTACAGTTTTCTTAACGTCTTAAATAATTAAGAAATAAGTATATTAAACCTTCGCAAAGAAATAACCTTATCTTAGACTTTATAGTGAAATTTTTTTTATTCTTAATATCGAATAATTTCGATACGCCTTAAAGAGGCTTTACTATTCTCTAGTACATCTAATATTTCTAATATCTATTCTTTTAAAGTATTTAAACTCCTCTTTACTTTATTTTAAATCTTTCTTTCTTCTTTCTTATAGCGAAGTTTAATATTAAAAAAATAAATTAAATTAAGATCTTATTAGAGTAAACTAAGTTTTAATAAGTATTAGTTCTATTAGATAATATCTCTAACGAGGTAAACTTAATAAATACGCCTTAGAATATCACTAATAGTCTATAATTATAATATTAAATTAAGTATTAATTCGACGAATTTATAACTATATTAAATAAAATTCGTTAGAAGCGAGACGATTTTTAAAAGATTATTATTTAATATTATGTCGCTATAATAGAAAAGAACCTAACTATAAATAATTTATATTAGACTTATAGAATAATTAAGAAGATAAATTAACTAATTCGAGATTTCTAGAAGAATATAACTTCTCTATAATGAAAAGTTAATAATCTTAAGATATAGTTAATAAAAGATTTATAGCTATTATCAATCGAGGAGAAACGTACACCTAGATATTTAAAAGAGAAATTAATTAAGATCTTAAATCTATCTCTATTTATCGATAATAATAATCTTATCTAAAACGACTAGTTCTTTAGAATAGAATAGAAATTTAAGATTAATAGCGATTATTATCTTATTAAGAACTTTAAGATAGTTTATATAATCTTATAACTCGGTAATAAGACTATATAATATACAATATATAGAAGACTTCGAAACTCTATTAATTCGTATTAATCTTTTATTAAGATTATAAACGAGTTAACTAATATCTATAAGAACTTAAATCGACGTAGTAATATATTATATAATATATATACTCTATAATAAAAGACTTAACCCTTTATTAACTTCTATTTAAACTTTATTTAATTAAGCACTATTCTTAACTATAATAAAACTCTTATACTAGAGAATTATCTTTCTAAGAAACTAAGAAAAAAATTAAAGAAGATATAATAGATTATAGGAGGTTTTACTATCTTAAAGGCTATAAAAGAATATCTTCGAAAGCTAGATAACTTATAATATACTAATTATAAGAATTTCGAGTCTATAAAAACTACTATTAAGTTAATTATAATATAAATATTAATAATAACACCCGCGACTAATATATATCTTATATCTATTATCGAGTTTAGCTTAAGTATAATCACTACGCCTCTAAATATTATAATCGATATAAAGTCGAGAAAACTAATATACTATAACTGCGATAAGAAAGATTACTATCGAAAGAACTATATAATATCTATCTAAATCGAGGTCGATAAGAAGGCCTTCGAGGAAGTATAACTCTACGCGTTAGAAATAGATAAAGAATTCGAAATTAATAACGTCGATATCACGAGTAATAACGATTCTTTCTTAGATTCAGAAAACGAATAGCCTCTTTTAAAGTTATAGTAAGAGGTACTTATAAAGTATACCTAATAGACTCTCTTAATAACGCTCTAGCATATCGTCCTTTTCATATATAAATTACGCTTTCTTTATAAGAGAGAATTTACTTACTTAAGAACTCTCTTATAGATAGTAAATATATCGAGGCTTATATAATCATAAACGAGTTCTTAATTTCAGCGATATATAAGGCCTTATACCTGAAATTACTCTTATTATCACGATTTAAACTACTAAGAAAATACGACGACTAGATTATAAAACGACTAATTATATATTATTTACTTTCTATAATAATAGTAGAAGATTATTAAGAAGAAACATATTTAATATTAATTATATTATTAAAATATAATATAATAATTAAAAAACTATAAATGAATAAATACGAGATAGTCCTTAATATGTTATGAGATAAGATACTCTTTCTATTCGGTCGATATAATTATAATAATAATTAAATATTAATAATAAACGACCTCCCCTTCCTATCAACTTCGAATCTTCGATCACTCACATCACCTATCTCTTCACCTATTATACTAAAACGATAAAGCTCTCCTCTACTTACTTACGATAGCGAGACTAATTCAAATATCTTCTTATTAAATAAGAATAAAAATAGTAAGAAGTCTAAGTTTATTAATATCGCTAAGATTAATATAGCGGTCTACTACTAACTAGCCCGTAAAAAAGATAATAAACTATTTATATTAATAGTGAATAAGATCTATAATAACTCGCTAATATTATATATACCTCTTATTATCTAAATACCTCGCGATTCTTATATATTAATTAATAAACTCTATTTCTATAACTTAGAAAAGAAATATAAAAGATATTACGATTTCAATTACTCTATTTAAATTAATAGTATCGACGAGATTAGTTCTAAAGAGGTAAAATATAAACTACTTATAAAGTATTACGACTATCTCGATATTTTCGATAAAGCTAAGGCGAATATACTTTCCCTATATCGTTCTTATAACTATAAGCTAGAATTTAACGATAGCTTCGATAAAACGAAACTTTCGAAAAGTAGAATCTATTTAATATCGGGATATAAACTAAAATAGATAAAGAAGTATCTAGATGAATATTTAAAGAAGGGATTCATAACACTAAGTCATATATTATTCGCCTTACCTATCCTATTCGCGGAAAAGTCGAATAGAGAATTATATTTTTATATAAACTATCGAAAGCTAAACGCTATTATTAAAAGAAATTAATATCTAATTTCATTAATAGATAAGATTTTAATAAGAATTTAGAAATATAAATACCTTACTCAATTAGATATTATAGTCATATTTAATAAACTACGTATATACCTCAATAGCGAGGATTTTACTACTTTTATTACCTCTCTTAAAGTATATAAATATTAGATCCTCCTCTTCGATTTAACTAACGATCTAGTTATATATTAATAATATATAAATAATATTCTATTCGAGTATCTAAACGATTTCTACTAGATCTACCTCGATAATATACTCATCTATAATAAGATAAAAAAGAAATACATCTAATACGTTAGATAAATTCTCTAGAAATTAAAAGATATCGGCCTTTAGATGAATATTCTTAAATACGAATTCCACGTTTAGAAAACTAAATTTTTAGGCTTATTAATATCTATAGACGGGTTATAAATAAACTCTATTAAAATCTAGACTATTATCGAGTAAATTACACCTATTAATCTTAAAGAGGTATAAGCCTTTATCGAATTTTATAATTTTTATCGACGGTTTATTAGAGACTTTTCTAAAATAGTTAAATTTATAATAAAACTCATCGTAAAAGAGATTATATTTAATTAATCCCTAGTATATCAAGAGATCTTTTATTTTCTAAAAGTCGCTGTTACGAAAGTCTTAATTCTATATTATTTCGATAGAATAAAAAACGTCGTTCTAAAGATTAACTCTTTCGATTACGTTAATAAAGATATTCTTTTCTAATATAATAATAAGAGAGTACTTTACTTAATAGTCTTCTATAGTAAAAATCTTACTCTAGTCGAGTATAACTATTAGATCTACGATAAGAAGTTACTAATTATTATTCGCTATCTTAAATACTAACGTTCTAAACTAAAATATATTAATATTTCTATTAAGATCTTTACGGACTATAAAGACTTAATATATTTCGTTAAAGAAAGAGACCTTAGCCGTTATTAGGCTCGCTATTTAAATATACTATCCGAATTTAATATAAAGATTATCTATCGATTAGAATCTTAGAACGTTAAGGCGAATATACTTATACGAATAATTGAATATAAATTAATCGATCTCGGAAACGAATAATTACGCTAATAGTATCAAATAATTCTTATCTCTAATCGATTAAAATTAAACGACGAATATATCGACGTATATATAATCGATAACTCTATTTATTATAAAGTAGTAGAGGCTAATAAGAAAGACGAATATTATACGAAAATTCATAAGGCTATCGCCGAAAATAAGAATAAGTTTCGAGGAATTACTCTTAGTAAATACTTTATATAAGACGAGATACTTTATTATAAAGATCGTTTATAAGTATTTAATAATATATATATCGATATTATTTAAGAGGTATACGATTAACTATTCTACGATTATTTCGAGATAGTATATATCTATAAACTACTTAAAAGAAAATACTATTAACGAGATATAAGGGCTATCGTAGTTATCTACGTTAAAAATTACTATATCTATTAGAGAGCTAAGACGTCTTATAATCGAGAGTATAGCTTACTATAGTCTCTATTAATCTCATAGAAACGATAATAAGATATATTAATTAACTTCGTTATAGGCTTATCTATATTCAATAACTATAACGCTATTTAAATAGCGATCGATTAGTTTATCAAAGAACGTTACTACGTAATCTATTCTAATATCAATAAAGATACTACCGCTAAAAAGATAGTTAACTTACTACTTAAGAAAGTATTTCGCTTATACGATCTATCGACCTTAATAATATCGAATTAAGGCTCTTAATTTATAGCTATCATATAAAAGTCTTTTTATAAAAGACTAGATATTATAGCTAAGCTATTAATAGCCTTTTATTCTAAAATCGATAAATAAATTAAATAAGCGAATTAGAATATAAAGCGTTATCTTTAAATATATTATAATTATATATAAGACGACTAGATAAAGTAGTTATCTATTATCGAGTTCGTCGATAATAATACTATCTTATCGACTACTAATATCTCATCTTTCCTTATAAATAAGAGATTTTATTCTCGAATAACTTTTAGCTCGAATATTATCGATTATAAGATTATACGTAAACGTTTTAATACTACTTAAGTTAAGAATATTATAAATTATATAAAATAAATTCTTAAATATATTCGAAGTAATATAAACCGCGTTTAGAAGATTATAATTATATAAGCTAATAAGTATTAATAAAAGATTACTTTTTAAATAAGTAATAAGATCTTTCTAAGTAGTAAGAATATTATCTTTAATCGCTTTTCTTATAAACTAGACTATAAGAGACTTAATTTATTCGAGATTATAGATCTTATAGAAATCTTATATCATCTAAAACTTTCGCTAACTATAAGAATCTATAACGTCTTTCACTCTAATCTCTTAAGTCTTATAATAAATAATTTCTTACTAAGGTAAATAAATCTTTTATCGAAGTATATTACTATTAATAGTTAAATTAAATAGATTATTAAAGAAATACTTAGCTTTAAATTAATCTATAGTCGTCTTAAATATAAAGTTAAATAAAAAGGCCTCGATAATAACTTTAATTAATATAATATAAATAGCGGTAAATTCGAAAATTGCTAGAATCTAATAAACGACTTTCATAAGCGATATCTCGAAGAGTCTTATCTATAAAGGAACTAGGGCGACGAACCTTAAACAGCGATAGCGTTCTCGGGTCGAAACTATCTCGGATACCTCATTTTCAATCGAATTAAAATCATTCGATATCTTTATAATAGCCTCATTTTTTTTTTTTCAAAATCGAGAATTAATTTCTTAGATCTATATTAATTAGAAATTATCTTATATATAATCTTTCGCGTAGACCCTCGTTATTAATATAACTCTAAAAATCTTTTAAAGCTATACTAGTATATATATAGATTACATTATCGCTATTACGAAATATAATTAATATTAGCTAAATAATATACTATAGAGAAAACTATATTAAAGTTATTTAATATTAAATTAGAGTTTTTAACGTCTATAACTCGATTTAATTCGAGAGCTCTTAACTAATTACGTCGTATTATTTCATAGATATTCTATATACTTAAATACGAATTCGAAAATTATTATTATTTACCCCTACGCCTATAAGCATAGTTTTCGCTATATTACATCGATTTTCTTCTAGCTAGACCCTCTATATACGTATATATCTTAACTAGCGACATCGCTATAGCGTAAATATAAAAAGCTACTATTATTCTTAATACCTCTAACGAAGAAAGATACAATACTGGAATTCCCGAATATAGTTATTTCTTTACTACTTTTATTATTTTTCAGATGTTAAGCGTATATATATACTCATTTTTCTATCTTTTTACTTACTAATTATAAAATATAATTTAACGAAGAAGAAAAGTAGTATTATAAGCGTATTCTTAACACACCTCTTAGCCCTATAGCTAGCGGGCCTTGGCGAAGGTATTCTCTATTATATTATATCTTCTTTTCATCTATATAGTTTAATATCTTAGTTATCTTATTAAATATATCTATATTAATATTATATCTATATCGATTCTAATATATATAGTAAATATAGAGTAAGATATAATTACTTTTATAGTATTACTAAATTATATAAGAGCTTTAAACTAATCTAAAGAAGATATACTTTAATAAGATTTTAATAATAAGACTATAAAATTCGTAGAATTATTATTAAGAGAAATTCTTAAGAAGTTTAAGGTGTTAAGATAATAGTAATAAATTAATTCTTTAAAGAGATTTTTAATACTCGCTAAAATAATAATATTATAATTTACTTACTTTTATAGTAATAAGAGAGTCTTAATAAATAATAATAATAATTAAGAAATCGAGTTAAGTAATAATAACTTCTTAAGATATTTATTAAAGATTTCTTAAGTCTCGAGAAGTAGTTTAATAGATAAAAAAGGCTTTCTAAACTAAATAACTTAAGAAAATACTTTTTATAATAAGATTTTCAATAAAGAATTTAGCGGAAAAATAAATAATAATAAATTATAGTCGAATAGGTCTAATAAAGATTCTAAAGATACGTAAGAATAATAATAAAGAAGATTCTACTTTAGGGCTATAAAAAGATCTAGATAAAACCTTTAAAGATTATAAATGATTAGGCTCGTGTGGGTAGAAGAGGATATAGATTCTATGGAAGCCTACGGCAGTAGGATCTTTATCCCACCAGGCCAATCTATACTATATATAAACTAGCTGCAAAAGCCTGCAAGGAAGCACCTTCCGACTGGCGTTCTGTGATTCCCACCCAAACTAGCTGTGAAACATCGTTGCCTCTGCAGGCTTGGCCAGTCGATAGAACGTCGTCGGAATCCCAATCAATGCCTGTATCTGATCTCAAGGGTTGAGGCTTGATTGCTTGTCGCAGAAGGTCCGAGTGGTATAAATCGCAGTCGCTTAGAAACATGCTCATGCCTTGCACAGAAATTTGAGGGGCCTCCAATATGTAAAGCGCCTTGAGATCTGCAGCATCATGAAGTACCAATTTCAAATCTTCTTCTGTGAGATCGGGCCTGTTTGACATGCACAAGGTAATCATCTTGCCATGCTTTCGGAGTCTCGAGACCACGAGCGACAGATCCTCCGCAGAGAAAGCTTTGAAAGGGCTTAGATCTACATCGTCATGGTCTTCCAAGGCTCTGCACAGAAGATTCAGTAGATGAGGAGACGGTTCCAGAGCATTCGCTTGCTCATAAAGCCTGTCTTTTAACCTCGGCAGAAAGTCTGTCAGAAGCTCTGCCTCTGATAACAAGCCAGCGTCTTCGTCTGGTGCATCCAGAAGTGCTTTAAGCACAGTGGCCATAGCTCCATCACGTAGGGTCTTCGCGGTGCCAGGCTTCTCAAGCTCTGGAACAGCCACCTCATCTCCGCCTCCCTGGCCGAATTCCGGCTCTTCCCATTCTCCCTCGGGCCACGTATCCTGAAGTGTAGCCACTGGAATAGTATGCCACCGATTGAATTCGTCGAGCAATGGAGGGAGATCCTCTGCACTTTGTGGGTCGCTGAGATCATAGTATGCCTCAAGGTAGATACGAGCGGTAAGTGGCGCCATGAGTTGGACCGATCGCTCACTTTCCATGCCATAGAAGTCAACGAAGCAGTAGCGAACATTGCTTGGTTCAGTGATATCGAAGACAGTAATCCCTAAGAAGTATAAGATCAGTCATTATCATGCCTTTTAGTCAACTTATGGACGGGGTTGGTTGCCCGCATGTACGCATCAAGACATTAAGTGTTCGGCGTGACTGCCCCACACATATCTCATCTCGGTCGGGTTTCTTACCATTGTTGTTGTCGCCTTCGTCGTATGCCATATAGAAATTCTCAACGAGTACAGGATGGTAATAGCCGTCATCTGGACCAAATGATGCACCAGTGATAAGGCAAGTGGCAATGAATGGGAATGGGACGTGAACGTTCTTCTCGTGAAATCCGTCCTCTGGAGGGGTCCAGAAGTCGTCATCTTGACGTTGAGCGGCGATGAGTTCCTGTTCAAGTGGGATCCGATTTGCCGGATCCGCGAAAATTTGGAGAGTTCCAAGGCATCGTCTCAACGCGGTGTGCCCATAGAGCCATTGGTGATGGATGGCACATAGGGTGCGGTAACGGGCATTTATGCTTGCAATGACGAACAGCTGATGGCGTTGACCCATTGTGGTCAGGTGGTTTGGGAATGCAGTCGATGAGATGGGTGAGAATGTGAGGGAGTGATAGAGACAGTGAGTCGAAGTGTCAGTGTTGAAGGAGTGATGGATGGAGGTGGTAGTAGGAGTGAGTCGAAGTGTCAATTTGAAGGGGAGATGGGGAGTGGTGGAAGTGAATGAGTGAAGCAAGGTAAGACGGTGATGCACCTATTTAACCTCAGCCGTGCAACATTAGGGCTGTTTTTTTTTTTTTTTTGTTGTTGTTGTTGTTGTTGCCAAAACATCATCATATTCATCTCTGACTTTTCTCTTCAGTTGCAGGATCAGGTATTCATTGGGTATACTCTACGAGTACTAATCAGATGCCAGTAATCTTACAGCCGTACGGTTTCTACTTCTTGAAAATCATTATGTAGAGATCATGCCAAAAGACCCATCCTTTGACCTTGAAGCTATTCAGGGAGCTCCGGGACCTTGGTCTTAGACTATGAGGTGAATAAAGGGTCGAAACGCGAGCATCGCGATTTAATCTTTAATTTTAAGTGGATTTCGAAATGGAATTTGGCAAATCGCGCCCCCTCCGCTTTGCCCAAAAATCCAAAAATCCAAAAGAATCATGTTTTTCTTATCTAAAATTATGAATATTAATTATCAAGTAGTCTTTTCTATATAAAATCTAGTTTCTTTAACAAGTTCTATTAGTTTTTTTGTCAAATTTTTTCAAATTAAATTTTTATCTTTATTAAGTAAAGTGACGAAGTGAACGTACTCTTCTATACAAAATCAAGATTATCAAAAATATTCTCTTTAAATTAATCTGAAAAAAAAGTAATAAAATTAATAAATCAGTATAACTTTAATATAAACGAGATTAATAAATAATAAAAATTTGAATCTAGATAAGAAAAATATGGCTTTTCCTAATTTTTTTGGATATTTTCGGGATTTTTCTAGCAATCTTATCAATTTGTAATCGCTTTGCAGGGGTTCGCGACGCGTGTCCCTGAGTCTCTTTACGCGTCTCTCTCAGAATCAAGTGCTGTCAAAAGGTTCAAGTGCACTTGCATCATCTCACGCACAAGACACGCTGCTCAAGATTCACGAGGAGAACTATGGCCGCAGTTACTCAACAACGGCCTCGTGCCCGCCCAGCGCGTAAGTGGGAAGAATGATCAGTCTTACCCATATTCTGAGTACCTCATACAGATCCCTCCGGCCCTACCTTCTTGACATATACCCCGAATGGCAAGCAATTGGTCACAGCCGGATCGAACAACGTGGTTAGAGTCTACGCAACAGGCTCGGATGGGGAACCCACGAATCTGGACGATTGTCAGGAGAACAATACCGCAATTGCTGCTACTGTACGCTTGGCCGCGAAAACCAGCATGGACGACTGGGCTAATGAGGAGTAGAACGACTTCTTCCTCACCGGTTCCGAAGATGGTACCGTCTGCATGTACTCGCTGGATACGTACACCTATGAGAAGATGCTCACGCGATGTACCCTACCCATACGAGACATTGCGCTGTCACCAGATGGGCAATGGGCTGCTGTGGCTAGCGAGTGAGTCCGACATATTCTGGGTCAAGAGCCGATTCACTGACTTCATGCAGCGAGCTAACCGTGAAGGTCGTCAATATCGCCGATACTTACACGGTGCTCTATCTACGCGACCTGCCCAGGCCCGCCAAACATCTATCATTCGATCCCAGCGGCTCGTACATCGCTGCGTCCTGCGCCGACGGCATTGTCTATGTTTACAAGCTCAGCACTGAAGAGCCGGACTTGGTCAGAAAGGTTGATGGGTTGATCCGCAGCCTCGATGTCGAGTCTGAGTCGAGTTCGCGAGCCGTATGGCATCCGGACGGGCGAGCGTTTGCTGCACCAACAGCAACGAGAGATATTCAAGTGGTGTCAAGTGGAGATGGGGAGCGCCAAAGGGCATTTTCTGGAGGTCACATGGGAGACGTAACAGCACTCGTTTGGTCGCCAAATGGGGCTCTGCTCATCACCTCAGCGTCGGACAGGAAGATCCTGTTGTGGGATACCAAGACACAAAAGATTCTAGCCAGGTGATCATGATCCAGACAGCCAGCCAGCAAGCCTCGTGCTAACATTGGTGCAGATACGATTACCCAAGCGTAATCAACATGGCATGGCATCCAACTCAGAACATCGTTTCCTTCGTCACATCGGATGGTGAATTGTATATCTATGAGGGTTTCTTGCAGCCAGACACCTTTACCCTGCTTCAAAAGCCCATGCAATCGTCGCCATTCATCAGGGATCCACTTGCAGAAACATCGGGAAACGCTAGCAAAGTCCTCCCCAACGGCGTCAAAGATAAACCAGATGCCCGCGCTAAGCGGAGAGGAACTCCAGATTCCCTTGATGATATTCTTGGTCCAGAGCTGGGAGATGAAGATGACTTCGTCAGCGATGATGATGGGGCGGGCTATCTGGATGGTGTCAACGGATTTGGAAAACGAAGTAACGGCCATCTGGATTCGATCGATGGGATCGATAACAAAAGAAGAGCGACTATTCATGCGTGGCAGCCAAGACTCCATCAATCCTTTCAACCTGGAAGTACGCCCTGGCGAGGCAACCGGAAATATCTATGTGAGACCCGAGCTTGACAGACACTGGCAAGGCTAATCGTCATCCAGCCCTGAATCTGACCGGCTTTGTTTGGACTGTTGATCAAGATACCCACCATACTGTGACCGTAGAATTTTATGATCATGAATTCCACCGTGACTTTCATTTCACAGATCCATATCTATATGACAAAGCTTGCTTGAGTATGCTCTTGTGTCACTCGACAGCGAGGAAATAGGCTGACAGGTCCCAGATGAGAATGGAACTCTGTTTTCCTGCCCTCCGGCGAATGGCAATCCAGCAATGGTATTTTACCGTCCCCATGAGACCTGGACAACACGAGCAGATTGGCGTACTCAGCTGCCAGCCGGAGAAGACGTGACCTGTAAGCAGGTCCTTATCCTCGCGTCGGTCCAAGTATTGACAAATGATAGCGATATCCCTGAGCGACTCGTACATTGTCGTCACAACCTCAACTAACTACGTCCGTGTCTTCACATTGTACGGCACACCGTTCAGAGTCTACCGGCAAAAGTCATCTCCGACGGTCACATGCGCTTCATGGCGGGATTACATTCTTACGATGGGCAATGGGACTGTTGGTGGCGACGGATCAACAAAGCTTTTGTACAACATCGAGAACGTCAAACGGGATGAAGTCTGCCAAAGCGAAGACATTGTAGCTTTGACCGAAGGTGCTCAAGTCAAGAGCGTCTTCTTTTCGGATAACGGTGATCCCTGTGTCTACGACTCTACCGGCATTCTGCTAATCCTACAACACTGGCGGTCCCCCGGTCAGGCAAGATGGGTACCCGTATTGGACACAAAGCAGCTGGAACGTCTTGCTAGCGGGAGAAAGGAAGAGACCTATTGGCCTGTTGCTGTTGCGCAAGAGAAGTTCCATTGCATCATTCTCAAAGGAGGAGATCAGTATCCGTACTTCCCAAAACCGTTGCTTAGCGAGTTCGACTTCAAAATACCCTGCTCCAACCCAACGCTACCAAAGGATTCAGAAGACTCGGCTGTCCTGGAGGGCCCCAAGCTCGAGGAATCCTTCGTTCGCAGCTCACTGATGCTAAGTCTGCTCGAAGACCTCATATCGTCGACAAATGCCACACACAGCCAACGAACCGAGCTAAGCAGACGAGAAATCGACGTAAACAAGTCATTGCTGCAGCTGCTGAATGTCGAATGCAGGGAAGGCGAAGACAGAGGCATGAAAGCCCTAGAGATTGTAGGCTTGATGAGAGACCCAAGCGGGAAAATGGTAGAGGCTGCGGGCAAAGTGGCGGGCCGGTATGGAAGGACGGTACTGCAAGAGAAGATCGGAGAACTGGCGGAGAAGAGGCTGTTGGGTATAGAAGACGAGGAGTAGTCGTAGTATTCCCAAGACCAGAATATTCAAGCGAACAGCATCCCTCATTCCGAATCCCTAGACCGACCCCCTCCCCTGCACCCATCCTCACCATCCTCCCCAACTCCCACCTCACTCCCCCTCCCCCCTCTTCCTCCCCCACCCCCCTCACCAAATCCGCCCAATCCCCCCCAAACGCCCCCCAACCTTCCACCTCCTCGCCTCCCACACATCCTCACTACTCCCCTTCTCCCCCCCCCATACTTCTCCCTCTCCCTCCCCGCCGCCCACGCCCGCACCCTCTCCCTCCGCCGCTCCTCCCCCGCGACCCCGCGGTTCGTCCGGACGCAGAACCAGAAGTCGGCCCAGTGGTCGCCGCAGCCGCGCAGGCTGCCGTAGCGGTACACGTGGGCGAATTGGCCGCCGAAGGACTGGCAGTGGAAGGCCGCGTCGAAGGCGGAGCGGCAGGAGAGGGTGGTGGGGAGGGTTGTTGCGGGGGTTATGGGGGGGGGGAGGGATGTCGGGTCGGGGGTGCTGGCGGGTGGGTGGTCGGGGAGGCGTGGGTGGGTGGTGGTGGTTGGGTCGGGGGGGCTTGCGGGTGGTTGGTCGGGGAGGGTGGGTGGGTCGGCGGTGGTGGTGATTGGGTTGGGGGGAGGTGGGTCTTTGGTGGTGTTCCATAGCCAGCCCATTGTTGGGGATTTTGGACGGTTGTGCGTAGTTAGTTGTAAGTGGTTTTAATTAGGTGGTTGACTACTTTGGGAGTGGGCTCGACTGAGGGAGAGCCGCTTTAGCGCGGGAGCTAATCACGTGATGGGATACCCGAGCAGACACGGTTGGGAAGCGGTGCGCCGGGCCCCCGCTCTGACTGGATTCATCTACCCCGATCCCCCTGCGGTAGTCTTTTACCTTGAGGCTTGCGGTACATCTTTTTGTTGCGGTGCTTCTTTACTCTGCGGTACTGACCTTGCGATGCTAACATTTCTTGCGTTAGACCTTGCCCTGCGGTAACTATCTACTTCGCAGTGCTACTTTCTCGGTAGCGACCACCGACTGTGATGTATCAGAGACCCCAGTACCATGGATTACGCGTTCAGAATCTGTTCCACCCTTGTCTACACATGTCAATCTACGTGGTTAGATATTTGTCTGTGTTCAAATTCTTATGTCGAACTCTTGCAGCAACCGCCGAACGTTCCTAAACTCGTTCTTACTATGAAAGGTACTTACTAAGTGAGTAGCATCACTGGTGTATTTTTTATCACAACATCCAATCATGTCTTCATCTGTTAGCGCAGAGTCTGAGAGTCTATCGAAGAACGATCTATCCTGTGTTTCTTTGCAACCCAACAACTTTTCAAAATCGTTTGACGACAAAAATTTCTACAACATCTATTAGATCTGCTTAAAAAGCAGAACTGCCGATTCGAAAATTTGATTGTAGGTTCTTCATTGTTGAATCGTGGTCTTGAGAATGCATTTCTTGATGTTCGGCCAGCAGCCCCTGAATATATTACCTGCTAGTTTATGGGTACTAGACACGCTCTCAAAAGCTGATGTCGATACAATTTCTTTGGGCCTAGTCCGTAAACCAACACCTGAACACATTCTATCAACGACATAACTCTCTTGATACAGTTGCCGAAGTGAATGCAACCTGGCTTCGCAAGTTTCGCTGGCGAATCAACACTTCATCCATTTTACCCGCGACATCCATAACCCTGAAATCATTAGCTACACAGCCATCTCAAGGATACCGCTTGGTAGTCTGACCCAGATTTTCAACTTTCCGCATACCACAATTGTCTTCGCATGGCCATTGATCACTGCCACTTTCAACAACGTGCCCACACAACATCTTTGTGTTGCTCATCAATGCTTTACACATTCTGCACTGCACTGACGGCATGAGCTATTGGAGCTAAGTGGTTACAGGAATCAGGGAGCTAACGTGGAAATTTTTATCGCCTGTAGACTTTGGAAATGGTGTTGATATCTCGGTTTGCCGGTCAGAGAAAGTCTTGGGCCTACATATTACTTATAGACTCAGCTTTATTGGATCCTGAACACTGATGCCGGAGTGAGTCACACACGATAGCCTCGAGAAAGCAGACTGGCAGAAGGGGGTCCGGCGATCCGCCTAGCAAGTTGCCTAATTTTTCCCCACTGGTGTCACCAATCAAAACATATGCGGGACTTGGCGTTGGAGGCTGTCGTGTCCGAAAGATCACGTAGCACGGGGACGGCAATGTTTAATTTCCCACAATTCCTCTCCTTGCATTTCTCTATTGATGTGCAGAGAATAAGCATCCCCCTATCAACAAGAGACGTCTCACATCTTCCGATGACAAAGCCACTGTGGAGTCATGACTCTCACTCCTTTTAAGCCGAGGCTTATAGCTTGGGGTGCATCTGGAGTAGTCTACAAGGTCTCAGACCGCATTGCCGTGAAGAGACGAGTCGTCGATTGTGACGAAGGGTTTGACTTCGAGAATGAGATTCGCGTCTACGATCTTCTCGAGAGCAACCCCAATGTCCTTGTTTTGTTCGAGTTTTTACCGGAGTTCGGATTTCAACTTCTTGGAGTTTATCGGCGAACTCCACAGTGACCTCCACAACCGGATCAAGCAGCACCAAACTAACAATCGGTCGAAATCCTGGCAGGTTCTCCATGTCGCTTATCTACATCCCCGAGACCTGATTGTTAGATGGGTGAGGCAACTGACGGATGCTGTCGTTACGCTCGAGTCTCTTCGCCTCATGGACGGTGGTATTCGACCGCCAAACATCTTTGTTGACAGCAATGAATCTGTTAAGCTTATCGACTTCGGTTTTACGGCGCCAACTGGAAATGACGACCCGGGCATACAGTCGTCTTACAGTAGGTTGCTTCGGCAAGAAGCAGAACCTGATCACTGGATCTGGGGGAGTTATACTCCACAAGCCGAAAAACGATTTGAGCTGGGTTCAATTTTCTACCTTTTGACCCGCGATTACGAACCCTACGAAAATGAATGGTTCGGCCGCGATCATGGACCGATCACTATAGAGCTTCTTCAGGCTGTGAGATTTCCTGCGCTGGACGGAAGGAATATTGATTCAATCATACGGGAATGCTGGAATGGAGAATATTCGTCTATGAAAGCATTGAAAATTGACACCTTGCAGCTCGCTCAAGATGAGCCTCTTCCTATTCCGCGCGTCGTGGACACGAGAGAGTATGAGGCAACGCAGAAGGAGTGCGAGCAGCGGGTCAAAGATGGGATCCTAGAGTCAACTGAATGGCAGACTCCTCGTCAATTCATGGGATATGATCGCGTTAGTAACACGCCATGTGAGGATAGTTAGAAGGTAGCAATGACAATACTTCTTGACGGTCTTCTCAATGAAGCTTGTTTTCAATTGCGTTGGGACTAAGCGAATCCGCCCGTCTGCTTCGGTGTCTTTGGTGTAATGCGATGAGCCGTTTGCGCTTCTTCGATACAATAGTAGAGTGCCTCTCGCGCCAGTGCCATTCTCCGTCCCTTGATCTTCCCGCTTATCTTATTTATCGCCATCTTTCCTATCGTTATGGCTTGATAGGAGCGTTGGAAGGAAGGTATAGCGACTTGACAAGCAAGCTTCATAGAATGTATCGACTATCGATTCTCACTCGCGTCACGGGGGCGTAAAGCGGCGGTCACCCTAGACCTGATAGGGGTTGAGGTCAGCCACGACTGAGTGGGAGCTAAGGTACACGGTACATCTCTTACTAAGGGCCCGTTTGGCTACCACATTTTCGACATGATCAGGTTAGATTTTCAACTTTTCTTTTCAGGTAGGGGTATCATAACGTGCCAAGAGAACCACAGATTACGCCCCGTAATCGCTTCAACGTTAAGCCCCCGAAACAAGAATTTATAACCACACATATTTAGAATATTTGAGAGCGTACGATCGAGAGAACTAAGTCTAATTATTATGATTATAAAAGAGCGCAAAATTCAAATCGCTTTTGAATATAAGAGTAGGAATTTATAGAAATTCGACCTCGGATATCGCTTTTCTTTAGTGTACATTTTGGCTCAAAACTTGCCTCAGGGCAAGTTTTAGAAATTAGCGTACATTTTCATATTTTTTGCCCTTAGGGCTGAAATTTCAGCTATCAGAATTTGATCTTGGCGCCAAGGTTGCATAATATTTCCATACACGTATTGAAGACGTAGGGCTGGTAATTGACTAAAGAAAATTATTTTGAAAATGTAGCTGTCAGGTTGGTAGCCAAACGGGCCCTTAGGGCTTGTGCTGCCGATTTTGAAAGCGCGTCTGAAGGAGCTGGACCTCTCTCCGCATTTCCAAGATTCAACATCCATCTATAATCACAACTTCTAGGCTCCAACGTTTTCTCTAACATGGCCTAGAGCTTCTCAGAATGATCAGTAAGATGCCACATCGTCGGGTATAATCAAAGTCTGACCGCCAACATGCTGGGGATTTATCCCCGACTCCTCAGCAGGCCACTGGCTTATAGCTATACTGCACGAGCTCTTGGGACGGTCGCGAATCCATATAAGCATGCCTTCATACGTCATGAGGTCCTACGAACATTTGGTAGTGAGAGGTACAAGTCCACCATAGCTGGGGACAACAGGTCAGGGCATATTGAGGCAGGAAAAAATGAGGGAATCTTCTTTATTGACAGTGAGTAGCCCAAAGGCTCTTGGCCTTCTGGCTCGAACACATACAGTGCTTGAGGTCATGGGTCTGGGCTTGCTCCCGCTGCTACTGTTCGAATGCCGGGGCTCTTCCCTCTGCGATCCACGCTAATACTTCGCAGATGTCTTCCCTCTCAAGCTCAACTTCATAATGTGGCTCCCGTTCATCGACGTTGAAAAACTCGTGCCACAACTCGCACACCCAGATCCAGCGGCAGATCCTGGAAAACTTGCTGAGCGCGCCCTACCGAGCAAGCTGAACATACGAGTGACAGAGGTCCTACCGCGCGTCGCAGAGGGTGGTGCGTTCATAAAGTTCTCCCATGCGCCGGAAGATGAAGTAAAAACAATAGAGAAGAGGGTCAAGAATTTTTTGAAGGACAAACCTATCAAGCCGTGGTTCAATCCTTTCCAGCGCGTGAGGACGTCTCTCGTCCAGGGCAGACCGTGGGTTGAGGATCTACATCGTTGGCCAAATACTAGAGTGAAGGTTGAATTTGTACCGACATTGCCCGGACAATCCGCTGAGGAACTATCTCAAGAGACTCTGTATTCGCTGTTCCGAAGATATGGTAAGCTAGCAGATATCAAACCTCAGCCTGCGGACTCGAAAGATCTTCCCAAGTACGCCTACGTCACCTTCAGCAAGGTCAGGCATGCGATTATGGCCAAGAATTGCATGCATGGATTTGTCGTGCCTGTTAGCGAGGGTGGAGGCAACCAGGGGACAATGCTGAAGATAGCCTACGATCAAAAACGAAAGGCGCACTGGATCTGGGATTGGCTCGTCAGTCACCCGAGGTTCGTCATTCCGGCTCTGCTCGCATTCGTTGGGACGGTCACTGTTGCCGTCTTTGACCCTATCCGAACATTCTTTATTAAGGCTCATGTTACGCGCACTTTCCATATCAAGGACAACAGGATTTACAAATGGCTCAGTTCTCAAGCATCCAGAGCTACTGACGTCCTGAGTCTGAGACGTCACCGGACCGAGGATGCAGGCTTGACTGCTATATGGGAGGATCGCAAGGACGACATCAATCAGATTCAGACTTGGCTCATGGAGAGCGCAGATACTTTTATCGTCATACAAGGACCCAGAGGCTCAGGCAAAAAAGAGCTCGTACTGGATCAGGCACTAAAGGGTCGCAAGAACACCTTACTCATTGACTGCAAGCCCATTCAGGAAGCCAAAGGCGACAGTAGCACTATCAGAGCGGCCGCTCTCGAAGTTGGATACAGGCCGGTCTTCTCGTGGACGAACAACATCAGCAGCTTGCTGGACCTAGCAGCGCAGGGTACCATTGGTACGAAGACCGGGTTCTCGGAGACCCTGGACGCACAGTTGGCGAAGATATGGCAGAATACGGCGAATGCGCTCAAGCAGATTGCGTTGGAAGGCCGTTCTAAGGACGATAAAGATTCCGATCTCGACGATGATGCCTATCTTGAAGCGCACCCTGAGAGACGACCCACAGTAGTTCTCGACAATTTCTTGCACAAATCCCAAGAGAACAGTGTCGTTTACGACAAGGTCTCAGAGTGGGCCGCAGGACTCACAACAGCGAATATTGCTCATGTGATATTCCTCACTAATGACGTGTCCTTTTCAAAGTCTCTAAGCAAAGCACTTCCGGATCGAGTCTTCCGTCAAATTGCTCTAGGGGACTGTTCTCCAGAAGTTGCCAAACGCTTCGTCATCAACCACTTGGATGCCGACGCTGATGAGGGTGGCGGCCCGGAAAAGAAACCAAAACCTTCGGAGATGCGCGAGGATCTAGCAGAAGTATGTTCACATCTGAGTGCTCATTGCCCAACACTTTACTGACAAGGTACGCAGCTTGATGACTGTATCTCAACCTTGGGAGGTCGCTTAACCGATCTCGAGTTTCTTGCAAGACGGATTAAGACTGGTGAAACGCCCAAAAGTAGGTGTCCCTCCGGTCGCATCCCGCAGTATGCTCATGCTTGCTCAATCCGCATGGCTACCATCCCGTTTGACAAGGCTAATACACCGCCTAGAAGCCGTTCGCGAGATCACAGATCAGTCTGCTTCGGAGATCCTAAAGATGTATATCTTGGACAGCAGCCCTCGTAAATGGACAGCTGAACAGGCTTGGCTCATTGTCACATCGCTTGCGTCTACGGAATGCCTACGCTACAATGAGCTTCTGCTGTCAGATGTTTTCAAGTCAGGAGGCGAAGCTACGCTTCAAGCTCTCGAACAGGCCGAAATGATCTCGATTGTGTCTTCGAATGGTCGGCCGACGAGCATAAAACCCGGCAAACCTGTGTACGCGGCGGCATTCAGACAGTTGACCGAAGATCATGTCCTCAAAGCAAGACTTGATTTGGCGATACTTACCGAAATGATCAAAGTTGAAACAGCAGGCATAGATAAGTATGAAGCTGAGCTCAACCTACTCGGCAACCTACCAGGGCAGCCGAAAGAAGTCCGGGGGAGGGTTAGGTGGTTGCTCGGAAAGTTATGGTAGGTTTTTCCTTCCTTGTTCCTTTGCTGGTCAGAAAACCCCGACTCATGCGCACACAGGACTGGACAGGAGAAGGTCGAGAAGTATGAAAGGGAGAGCGGTGGCCTCAAAAAAATACTACAGCAGGAGTTCTAACAGCAATTTGTCGCGAGGTGAGGTTTATCTGATGGGCGTTTAAGATACCACTCTGCACATTCTTCGGACGTACCGTCTCTTGGTTCACATCGGTTTTGTGTTTGTAGATCTATCCTTCCCCAGTACATATCACTTTGTATCACCAACCACAGGTCGCAAGATTCGTTGTGCATTTGTCTATCCTTGCACCTCTGTGTCCTCTTCTCGCTAGAGACTGTATACACCCGCGCCATCTTCTCCCCCTTGTAACTCTCACGTCTAGAATCCTGACCGTGTCTTCCACGCGTTCACAATTAAATCCCTAGTCCTACGCTTCTATCACGAGACCGTCATAGTAAATGTAGCGGAACCGGCCATCGTGTCTGGCGCTTTTAGGGGGGACCACGATAGAGCGAGGGGCTTTCAACGATGAGGAAGGACTCGGAAAGAGCGGGCGGCGAAGTGCTGCCGGTTTCTCGTCCGTGGCCGCTTTGGATGATGGATGTCTTCGTCTTCTCTCAGCGGTGGGATGTGGATGCCGTCAACGGGAGATGGGAGCCTACGGTACCCTTGTGGACAATGGTGTTCGCCTATTCTTGCAGTCGAAGCTCGGCTTCGCGAGGATGTGAACCCACAGCCCTCTGTCGCGTGTGGGGGGCCGGATGCGGTGGTCGGGGAGAAAATGACGTCGGGTACGATTTTCCGGCCGAAAGGCTCGAAATCTGGGGTCCTTGGCTTCGTCGGTCGTCGTTGTCAGGCGATAGGGATCCCACAAGTCACCAGGCCTCTGCTGCAGGATGAAGGGACGAAAGAAGGCTTAGCGCTTCAAAGGCGAGATGGGTTGCTCCAGTCTCGCCTCTGAGCAATGGCGGTGGTAGTACTCGTGTCCGGCAACACGAGGTCCATGGCCCAGCATATCGTCTTCCATTTGTCGTACTTCGGTGGGCCCGGACTCCGCTAAAACAATCACCGTAGTGGCCCGTATTTCCGGCTCGATAGAGCCGGAACGAGTACTTCGACTTACGGAATGCAACGGTTGGGACTGCTGACATGCTGGCACAGCGAGCATGGCTTGTTTCTCCATGCTTTGCTCTCTAAGGGGCAAGTTTCAAGGCGGGCTGAGTCGAAGGAAATGTCGGTACTCAGCGTGGTCCGAACACCGAATATGTCCGCATGACGGAGTATGGCATGAATCCTAACGGTCATTTTGTTTTTTGACCTCCAAGGGCCACAACCGTTTCAAGGTTTCGAGCCACGACACCCGATCTTAAAGACAGAAGCGATGGAGCTTCGGAAATATGAATAGGGGCTATCAAAGTTACTTCTACTTATGAAATACCCCTATATTCTTAATCATTAGGAAACTAGAAAATTAGCATTCGGGCTAGCACCCCCCTCTACCCAAAATCGTACTATAGACATGTTCATTATATTATCGCTTTCATTAATCTCCCTATATCTCGCTATCGCTAAATATAGCTACTAGTATATGAAATAAGCGGTCTCTTAATAGATTTAATGAGGAGGTTATTATAATCATTTTTAACGCTATTAAAGAGGGGGGAAAAAAAAAAAAAAATCCTTAAAAATTTAAAACAACAAAAAAACCCCCCCCCCTTTTCAAAAAAATAAAAAAAAAAAAAAAAAACCCTTTTTTTTTTTTTTTTTTTCCCCTTATTTTTTTTTTTTATAATTTTTTTATTTTTTTTTTTTTTTTATTTTTTTTTTTTAAAAAAAAAAAAAAAAAAAACTCGTTCTACTATCTCTAAACGATTTAATTTCTATAAATTTAATTTAATCGCTATTTAAGAGGTTAAATAGAAGGCGAAAAAAAAAGACTATAGAATAATCCTTAAAAGCGCTATTACTACGCTCTTATTCTTAGAAAATATTAAGACTATAAATAGTTTATATAACGATATTATTAAATAGAAGAATATTAATAATCTAGCGAGATAATAACTAGTTAAAAAAAAGAGAAAGAGAATTATTATAAGAATTATATATATCTATAATTTTAAAGAAGACT
Source organism: Letharia columbiana (assembly GCF_014066305.1). Taxonomy (NCBI): domain Eukaryota; kingdom Fungi; phylum Ascomycota; class Lecanoromycetes; order Lecanorales; family Parmeliaceae; genus Letharia; species Letharia columbiana. Next base: position 154,639 of record NW_023501085.1, read on the forward strand.
TCTCTAAATTAGAATTCTTTATTATAAAAGAGTCTCTCTCGAAGAAATAAAAGAAAACTAGTAAAACTATTAACGATAACTTTTTTTAGATAACTTCGCTATTATATTAAATAATTCTAAATTATTAAATTTAATAAAAAGAAGAAATAAAAGAAGAAGATTAAGATATTTAAGTTTAATAACGCTATTATTAAGTAAATACTATATATAAAAAAAGCGAAGAAATTAGAAAGAAAGCTTAGATTTAAAGATTATAAGATTATAAAGCTATAGCTATATTTAAAGTTTAACTATTAAGAAAGAATATATTATTATTAATAATTAGACGATCTTAATAATACTTATTATCTACTTAATAATAATTAAATTATTAAATAAAATAAGATTATAGCGAAGTAGAAATATAATATTAATATTAAAAATCTATCTATATAAATATAGAAGTAAATAAAATCTTAATAAAATCGTATTATAAAGATAAAGGCTATTAATAAAGAGATTAAGTTAACTAAGAAGAAAGTCTATATAATTATTAACTCTTCTATTTTTATTTCTACTATTACTTTAATACTAATTAATATATTACTTAATAGATTAAATATCTTACTCTTATCGATATAAGGCTTTTAATAATAGTAATATAATATATATTAATAGTAGTATAATTTGTATTAATAGTAGTAAGTTTAAGACTATTCGCTTTATTAGTTAATACTTTAATAGTTTTAATATTTTCTCTTATAGTAATACGCGTATATTTAGACTTAGTCTATTTAGTCTTATCTATCTAATCTAATTAAGCTATTATCTTATTTAAATATAATTAAATAATTACCCTCTAAAGCGTCTTAGTTATTAAGTAATCTAATTTAAATAAAGAGTAATATAGATAAACTATAAAGGGTTTATTTTATCTAATAAATTTAGAGAAATTTAAATAAGAAAGCGATCTTTATAAACGCTTTAAAAAAGATTAAAGTAGAGTTATATATATTAAAGTAAATATATTAAATATTATCTTCTAATTAAAAAGAGATAGAGATTTTAAGAGAAATAGCTATACGATTAAAGAATAAGATAAAGAACTTTATAAAGGTATTATGGCTTCGTGCTATTACCTCTACTACTAAGTTCGCTAATTATTAATTATATATTACTTTAAACGCTCTCGCCGTTATTATTCTATTAGAAAATAAGATTATTAATAAGAATAGTAATAAGAAGAGAAAGAAGAAGGAGGAGGAGGTCTAAATAGCTATATATCGAAGTTTAGAAAATAAGATTCGATAATCGATAATTAATATCGAGCTTATCGTCGTTACGTAAATCTCGAATATTTAATATATTTAAAATTAATTAATAATTATCTATTTAAATAATTTAAATAATATAAAATACGAGTTAAATATAGACTAAAATATAAAAAAAAATCTCGAGAAATAATTATATTTTAATATAAAAATGTTAGATATAAGAGTTTTTTCTTTATATTACGCTAAGATAAGACTTAAAACTCTATCTTTAAACTTTCTCGCTACTCGAATAATAATCTTTATCTTTCTTATATAACTTCTCTTCTTTTTCTTTATAATCGCTTATTAATATATTAATATATATAAAGTAGATTTTAATATAGATTTTTATACTATAAGTCTATATAGCTAGCTATCACGATTTTAATAATCTTACGATCTTACTTACTTATATTATAATCTAATTAAACTTAACGTATTAAGGCCTTTCGACCTTTCTATCTTACTATAAAGTCTATATTTATAATAATTCTATATAAATAGTATTCTCTTTATACTATAATATAGAGTTATTATATATATTATTAAATTTCTAATATAATATTATCTATCTTTCTTCTAAAGTAATAGCGATTTATTTACTAGTTATACTAAATATATAGTTAAAAAGAAAGTATATTATTAAGAAGTTAGTAGCTATAGCTAAAGGAGCTTACTATTTAAAAGATTATTTAAAAGAAAGTCTTTTACTTATATAAAGGCTAATTTGATTAAATTAAATAAGAATCTAAAAGAAATAGATATCTTTAGTATATTAAAAGAAATAGACTCTAGACTAAATCTTCTTTATATTTTTATTAACTTAATATTAGTAAATTTATTAACTCTAAATCTAGATAATATATAAAGTTAAATCGTTATAGATAAGTTATAAACACGTTATCGTCTAGAAGAACTCGAGAACTTCGATAAGAAGGTTTTAAATATTATTATATTATTCGCATAACGTAAGAGAAAGTATTCTATCTCTAGAAGATATATTATTAAATTTAATTTAGATTATATCGAAGTGTAACTTATAGATATTATTAAAGAAGAGTTTATTATAATCTTTATATCTATCGCTAATTTATAGAATTTTATAAAAAGCGCTATTAATACTTCTAATATTTAATATAATAAACTAAAAACTTTAATAGAGAGTTTTCGAACTACTAGCTATAATATTAAGGTATTTTAATAATAAAATAAATAACTTAGCTAGAATATCGCTTATATTAAGATAAAGATATTAATAATTATTATTTAGCTAAGTAATAGTAATAGCTAATTATTCTATAAGCGAGAAATTAATAATAGATTTCGAGGTTTACGTAATAGGTATCACATTAATATTACGAAATTTATTAAAGAAAATAAGAAATTTAAGTAAGACTTAAAGTGTAAAGAGTAATAATTAAAGAAGTAATAATCTTATATATTAGCTAATTTAAAAAACTTCGATAAGAAAGACGTAGAGATTATATCTATACTTCGTTAATCGAATATTTCTATTAATAGTATTTATTAAAACTTACGCTATATTTCTATTATAAATTATATAGAGAATATAGAATTAAATAAATAATATCTCGATATCTCGAATTTCTATAGTATTAATAATTGAATTAAGTGGAATAGTTAATATTAATATCTTAAAGCGAAATTTAAATAAAGCGCTATAATCTTTTCTATTAAACTTAAGAAAATTAATTATATATAAGTTTATTATAAGTTTATTATTTATAATATTATTAAAATAAGAGTAAATAAAGATATTTTAGATTTATATTAAATCGTCTAAGAAATAATTAATAAATTAGATAATATATTTAAAATATATAATAAAATTACTAAATTAAATATTAAGATATTTAATTTTAAATTTAATATAAGAGTAATAGATAAGAAGAAATCGTTTAAAGACTTCTACGTATAATTCTCTATAGCTATTACTTTCTTAAGATTTACTAATATTTATAAGATATCTAATCTAAAACGATTAATCTCTATATATCTAAGATATTAGATTTTAGAATAATCTTTTAATACTTTTTGAGAATTAATTATTTTTCTATAAGTATTAAATATAAATTTTTAAGCTATTAATAATATATTAAGCTTAAAAAGTAAGAAAGAGATTAATAAAACTAATAAAAACTCTATCCCCTCGAATAATTAATATAATACTTTCTCTACTAAAAGAAATAATAATATTACTATTAAAAATTCTAATATATAAAGATATAAGTATCTTAAATTATTAGTAGATAGAATTTGAAAAGAAAGTAGATATTTTAAATATCTAAAGATTAGATATTATTTTAGTAATAATAGTACTTTATATAAGAATATAGATTTATTAATAAAAGAATAAGTTAATATAATTCTAAAAGTTATTAATATTAAAAAGAATATCTCTATTAAACTATTATAAGAATTAGAAAATTAAATATTTCTAACTAAGTTGTCGCTAGAGATTTAAAAGCTTTATATATAAGAATTAAAGAGTTAAAAATAGAAAGAATACTCGCTTTCGTCTCTCTATTCGCGTATATTATCGCTATCGAAGCCTCTTTATAGAATAAACGTTAATTAGACTTTTATAGAAAAACTATTATATTAATAAAATAGATTAAGATTAATTATCTCTTAAATATCGAAGCTTTAATATTAAATTTTATAAATATATCTTTTATTAAAGTAAATAAGCTATTTAAAGTAGTATTAATATAATCTTATAGATTATAACTAGCTAATAATAAATTAATCTTTATTTCTAATATTATATATATAATCTTAATAAAACTCGCCTTAAAAGATTATATAGAAAAACTTTAATACTTAATTATCTTATTAAGATAATTTAATATTATTTTAAAAATACTATAATTAAAATAGTATAATTCTTATATATTTTTTAAATTTAGAATTATTATATTTAATTTAGATTACTATATATCTAACTATTTATTATATAATAAATCTATTATTATTTAGAGTAATAATAAGTTTTTTAAAAAGAACTTAAATTATATAGTAAAGATTATATTTAAAAAAAAGAATATAGTAGAGATCTTCGCCTATATCTTTATTAAGATAATTAAGAAATTAAAGAATTAAGTTATTATTATATAATTTTAAGATTTTAAATAATTTTCTAATTTTATTAATAAAAAAGCGAAGTTTATTATTAATATCGCCGCTATTATAATAAAAAATTACGAAAAATTCTTTTATAAATTAAGAAAGAAATCTTCGATTATAAAATAATTATAGAAATAAGTTTTTATAGTATATTACGAATAATTAGATATTTAAAATCTTATTAAAACTAATAAACTTTCTACTTATCGCTTTATCGATTATAAAATATATCTTAAAAAAGAAGCTATTTTACTATCGAAGAGAGCTTATAAGCTTTTTAGAGATTAGATATTAATTATAAAGAAATATATTAATAAGATACTAGAAAAAGATTATATTAGATTAAATATTTCTCTTTATATAATACTTATTCTAATTATAAAGAAACTTAATAGGAAATTTAGATTATACGTAAATTATAGAGCTCTAAATATACTTATTATCTCTAATCGAAATACTTCTCTATTAATTAAGAAGACCCTCACTAAATTATACGCGGCGAAGATATATAATAAATTCGATATTATAGTTACTTTTAACGAGATTAGAGTAAAAAAGAATTATAAGAAAAAAACTATATTTCTTACTCGATATAGTCTATTTAAATATATAATAATATCTTTTAAGTTATATAATATTCCTATTACTTTTTAAATATTTATTAATAATATCTTACGCGAATATCTAAATATATTTTATATTATTTATTTAGACGATATTCTTATCTATAGTAATATTAAAGATAAATATATTTAATATATAGAAAAGATATTAAAGAAACTTCGATAAGCTAATCTCTATTTTAATATTAATAAATATAATTTTTATATTACTAGAGTTAAATATCTAGAATTAATTATTATTATAAAAGAAGTAAAAATAAATATAAAGAAAATTGAGATTATTACTTAATAAAAGAAATTTAGATATATTAAAGATATATAAGTATTTCTAGAATTCGCTAATTTCTATTAAAAGTTTATTACGAGATACTCTAAAATCGTTATATCTTTAATAAATCTTACTTATACTTAATAGAAGAAAGACTTTATCTATTTATAAACTTAAAAATATCTTAAATAACTCGCTTTTAAAATACTTAAGAAAGCTTTTACTACTATCTCTATATTTACTTATTTTAACTTAAATAAAAAAATTTAACTAGAAATAAACGCGTCTAATTTTATAGTTATTATTATTTTATTATAAGAAAATAAAGATAAAGTACTTAGATCTATAATATTTCTCTTTAAAAAAATATCTTCTATAGAGTGTAATTATAATATTTATAATAAGAAACTTATAATTATAATATAGGTCTTCGAGAAATAATATTCTAAACTAACTAATACTCTTATCGAGAATCTTATTAAAATTATTTTAGACTATAAGAACTTATAATACTTTATATTCTCTAAATAACTTAACTCTTATTAAGTAAGATAAATAAAGTTTTTCTTCAAATTTAACTTTTATATTATCTATCGTTTAAAGAAATAAAATATTAAACTTAATAGCCTTACTTAACGAGTAAGAGATCTATCTAAAAACGAGGATAATAATTATACTTATTATTAATATCGTATAATTCTTAAAAATAATAATCTTAACGAAGATATTAAGAATATTATATATCTTATTATTATACTATTAAACGATATAAGAGAAAATATTATCTCTTTAACTATAATATTATATAAATTTAGTAAATAAAATAATATTAATAATAAGAAGTCTAATAAAGAATTATTATTAGAGGCCTCGATAGAGACTTCTTAAGAGAAGTCCTTAGAAGAATTAAGAGAAGTCTTTATTACTAATATTTCTAAGTTATTATATTAAATAAGAGATATTTATAATTATAACGATATTACTTAAAAAATTATTTAGTTAAAAATATTTAAATAGAGAAAGTTATTACTTAAAATAATTAAGAATAATCTTAAGCTAAAATTAGATAATTATTATTTTTATAATAGATTATTATATATTAATAATAGACTATATATATCGAATATTCTCGAATTACGAATTAAAATTATTAGAGATATTTACGACTTTTTATTTAAAGATTATATTAATAGATTATTAATTTATAATAGAGTAAGTAGACTTTACTATTAATTAAGAATAATAAATTTCATTACTCGCTATATTAAGAGCTATTATATCTATAAAAGATTTAAGACTTATAGAGAGAATAAATAAGATCTATTTAAACTTCTTTTTATTTTCGAATAGTACTAATAAGATATTTTTATTAACTTTATTATATTACTATCTATTTATCTTAGATATAAATATCTTTATTAATATATTATAATAGTTATAAATAGACTTAATAAAAAAAAGAAATTCGTTTTTTTAAACTTTCTAGAAGTGAAAGTAGTAGTTTAAGTCTTTATCGAATTCATATAGCGAGAGAAAGAATATCTATTTACTATTATCTCCGATCGAGATATTTAGTTTATAATATATTTTTAGAGAAAACTATATGAAAGAATTAGAATTAAACTTAAACTCTTTATTACGTTTTACTTAAAAATTAATAAATAGATAAAAAACGCTAACGCTACTTTAAAATAATATTTTAGAGCTTATATTAATTATAATTAAGATAATTAAATAGATTTACTATTAATTGCAAAGTTCGAAACTAATTTCGATAAGAACACCTTATTAAGAATATTATTATTTCTTTTTATTAAAGAATATATTCCTCGCTCGAGAATAGAATCTCTAACTTTTTAGAATTAATTCGCTAGTTAAAGAGCGAAGAGAGATATTAAATTAGCTAATAGATTTATCGAGAAAATAAATATTATAAAAAATTATCTAAAAAGTTAATTTAAATAATTATAAGCTTTATAGAAGAAATAAACTAATCGTTATCGACTCTCGATATTAGAATTTAGAGTTAAAAATATAGTTATACTTAATAGAAGAAATATTAAAATTATATACTCTAGTAAATTATTAGATTATAAGAATTTTAAATTATTTAAAATTATTAAAGCTTTAAATAATTTCGCTTATAAGTTAAAACTTCCAATTTTTATAAACGATATTTATTCTATCTTCTATTTATAACTATTATATCTCGATAATAATAACTTACTACTAGAATAGATCGAGCTTTTACTACTATTTATCGATATTAATAAAGAAGAAGAAATCTACGATATTAAAGAAATAGTTTAATTTAAGCTAAATAAATGAAAGAATAATTTCTTAATTAGTAAGAGGGGATATTTTATATATAAAATCAGATATAGAGACTTTAAGATTAAGAAAAATCTATTTTAATAACTATTTACGAATATAGTAGAATGTTCGAATCTAATAGTAAACTTCTATTATTATTACCTCGAGGTCGTTAGCCTTTATTTATTATTTAAAAAATCTTTAGAATAATCTTCTCTATTAGCGCTACTAATCTATAGCAGCTATATTAATTTATAAAAAGACTTCGATATTATAATAAAATACTAAGTTAATATATCTAAGAATATTACTTTTATCTATAAATCTAAAAAGTTTCTTTTCGTATGATTTTCGTCGGGTTCGCACTATAAGCACGATTTAGTACGATTTAGTCTATTAAGTAGACTTTATCTATATTTAATTCTTTCCGCCAGTTCTATTAGTTTAGTAACTTTAAAAAATTTTTAGTAACTTTAAAAATTTTGCGTAATGCACTCTAAGTACTATTCTATATACGGAGTATATATGATATTAATATATATCATTATTAATATACGTATTATTATACGCTATATTAGAGTATTATCTATGCGACTAATTTTATTAAATCGTCTAATTTCGTAGTTAAATTTAAGTTGACGTTGATACTCATTATCGTAGAACCTTACCGTCGCAACGTCGATTATTAGAACTTTTCTTTTTTTATACGTATTGCTGTTAAACTGGTAGAACTAATAGAAAAGATTAAGATAGTTATTGAACCGGCGGAATTTTGGCTGATTTTTGAGATAGTTGCTAAACCGGCGGAATTCTTAATTTCAGCCCTATTCGTAAGATCAGCAATTTGAAATTTAATAGGAACTTTTCAGATTTGCAGATGTTATATATATCTAGATATACTTTCTATAAGATCGATATCTACTATATAGTAGTTATCGCCGAAGCTTCGAATTAAAAAAAGAGTAATATTACGATTTTAATAATCTTACGATCTTACTTACTTATATTATAACCCAATTAAGCTTAATATATTAAGATCTTTTAATCTTTCTATCTTACTATAAAGCTTATACTTATAATAATTCTATATAGATAGTATTCTCTTTATACTATAATATATAGTTATTATATATATTATTAAGTCTCTAATACTAGCTTTAAATATTATCTAAATAATATATTCTTCGCTAGCTTAAAATACCTCTTTAGTTAAATCTTAAAAATCGAAAAAAACTTTTTAATAAAGTTAAAATTTAATGAATATAAAAGTAAATATAAGATTATAATATCTTACTTCTTATAAAGTCTTTTAATATTAACAATATAATATATAAAGTAATTATTTATAACGAGAATCGATTTTAAGTTAAAAAATAAGTTATAACGAGAGAGAACTTCGTTCTTAAGAAATTACTTAAATTAAGTATTATTAATATTATTCTAATAAATATAATAATAAAAAATATCGTCTAAGTAGTATATCGATAGAACGCTATATCGCTTAAAATATTTAATAGAAATCTATATTACTAGCCGAATTTTAAAGACTATATAGTCTTACTTTCTTTATATTATATATTTATTAATAACACTTTTATTTAAAAAGATAAGTATATTATATATAAATTTACTAATTTTTAGAAAGTATATATTACGATAAATTTATAAGCGTGCTAAGATCTCGCGATAAAGATTTTTTTTACTAATCTTTATAGAGTATAGAGTCTTTAAGATTATAAACTAGCTAATAAGTAAATTAAATTAATTAAATAGATTATACTATATCTCGTTCTAATATATTTATAATTTACTCTCGATAAAGACTCTTAATTTAATTTTTATAGTCGAAAAAATCGCGAATAATTATTTTATTTTAGTTATGCGAGGCGTAATATAAGTATTAAATATAAGAAGATTATCGATAATACGATATATAATACTCTTTTTAACGTCTTTAACGAAAATAATAAAGGCGATAGTAAGCTTATTAAGGATATACTATTAAATATAATCTTTATAAATATTGAATAGTAAAGAAAATAGTATTTTAAGATCTTCTATACGTTAGTAAGAGGCTCGAAAAAAGAAATATTAAGTATTTTATATATATAAGTAATTTTAGCCTTAACTTAACGATATAGATGATTGTGAAAATGATAATATAATAGATATGTCTATAGTACGATTTTGGATAGGGGGGGTGCTAGCCCGAATGCTAATTTTCTAGTTTTCTAATAATTAAGAATATAGGGGTAAGTTACTTATTTACCCCTTCAGCCCTATATCAGCCCTATGATAAGTAGAACAAAAACGACTTCTGAGTTGCTCCTCTGGAGGAGCAACAACAGTCCATAAGCTACTTATTTTGTATTCTATTACACGCTCTAGAGTAGCCTTCTACACATATAACACGCTATCATGGCCAAGCCTAATCCTACAGGCGTCATGGCCAGAAAGAAGCCTAAACGCGCCCTGACAGACGCCTGCATCAGCTATCTACTTACCAAGGAGGTGACCAAGGCTTTAAACAGCAGCGATTCCAGCCCGTCTGACTCAGAGACGGATCCCGTGATGCAGACATTGTTGGATACCACTAGGAAACGCACTCTGAAGCCTCGTCGGTCCATAGTCAAAACATCAGCAAATATGGACATCTGCTTGGAATGGAAGCACGAGCGACCTGATCTCTTTCGACAGCACGCTCGCATGGATCCTCAGACATTCGACAAATTGACAGAGCGGTTCGACTCAATGGCGGTGTTTCATAATGACTCTGGGCATGGACCGGATGTCGGAGCAGTGTTTAGAGAAGATGAAATGGTATTTCGAGATGCCATAAAGCTCTCTGACGTGAAAACCTGCCATTCAGATCGTCATCGCCTTAATTTATCTTGGCAGCAACGCAAGGGAGCACGAGATCGGCGCTATGTCCCGGAGTGGCATGCCGATGCGAACTCATCTCGTTCCTGCAGTAGTGCCCTGCAGGATCGATCAAGATGGCGGTACGGCTAGCCTTATAGGTGGAGGGCATGAGCATCAGCCATTGCATCGCGGAGCTCTATGCGCCCTCGTGTCGGCTTCTACCCGATTGCACATCTGAGACGAGATTCCCCCCGATCCGAACGATGCGCATATAAGCTCGGCGTGGTGGGTAAGAATTGTGGATTGTTCCTGCGGCGATGGCGCTAGGCCTGGGTTGAGAAGGCCAAGCTTGGCAGGGGTCGTTTAATGGTATCACTGAATAAAACATCCTACAGAAAGCCTTACTGCCCACAATGCAGAATCCCGAGAACATGATCCGATTTCGAATGTGTATCTATAAGAGCGGTTGAGGAGCCGCGTCACGCTGTGGACACTGGACATGATTTCGGTTAAAAATGACCTTTTACCGGTGTGTGTGTGTGTGTGTGTAATTCCTACATCGGAGGGCCGTGCCTCTATTTATACCCCTTCCCATTGAAAGGCGTAGCCTAGAGTGCAACCGTTTTTACCCACTCGGCCTTACGACTATATCCGACATCCGTATTCTATTTAAGATACGATAGATAATCGTAATAAAACCATAACTATATACATTATATTAAGAAATTTCAAAACCTTTATTATAATCAGATATCATTATACTCTATAATATATTCTAAAACTTTTTCTTTATTTCTTAAAGTCGAGCTTTAATCTCTTTATTTTATATATACTTAGATATTTAATATTTCATTATATATTATCACGTAAGAGAGAGAATAGTAATATTTATTAAATCGAAGTCGAGAGCTCGCTTCGATTCTAATCGAGATCTATTCGTACGTCGATAGCTAATTAAGAGATATATAACTATTACTTATTACTCGCTAACTTCGCTATTAAGAGAATATTTTTTAAATATATTAAATTTAGCTCTCTTATCTAATCTTTTTCTATAAAAAATCTTTATATAATTTTTATAAATGAGTTAACTCATCTATAGTCGAAGTCGAGTACTTATAATATTTAGAAAAGAGTTATTAATTAGCGAGAGAGAAAAATATTATTCGATCGAGAGGGATAAAGCTCGCCGTTATATCGATAATATTAAATTCTTTAAGAGAAATACGTTAACTCTTAATCTAACGCGTTTTATTATTTAATTTTTACTTATATATAATTAATCGTTATCGTAATCGAAGAATCTAATTATATATCTATATATAAATATATACTCTTTTAAGATCTCTTAGCTTCTCTAATATATTAAATTATAAATTTATATCTATTATAGCTAATAAGTTAAGATCTAATTAATACGTAGCAGCTGCTAAATAGATATAGAGTAGACTTCCGAAGGCATAGAAATCTTTATTAGAGGGTTCGTAGCCGGCACCACGTATAGGTGAATCTCGTTGTCAGCCGACTTTTTATCGATAGCTTTAGTGATTAAGTGATAATTAGTATTACTCTAGTTTCAGAGCTAGCAAAGCTAATTCTATCCCTTTTCTTATACTCGAAATGAATACGCTAGTAGAATTCTTTAAATAGGGCTATTAATTAGTCAAATTTAACGTCTAGCGTAGATTTCATTATTATTTAATATAATTCTTATTAAGTAATATTACGCTCTAAGTAGAGTAGCCGTAATAATTTAAAAGAAAAAAATTATTTTTAAAAATCGATAATACCAGCTTAAATACGATCTATAATAGATATATTTCTTATTAAAAATTATCGAAAATTAAGTAGAATCTCTAGGTGTTAAATTATTAAAAAAAATTCTTAAAAAGATTAAGTATATAGATAAATAATATATTATAATTATACTCTCTAGATATTACGTAATTAAAGAGTTAAACCGTATTAGAAATATCTTATTTTACGATTTATTATTAGATCTTAGTACGCGAGACTAATTTAGTAGAAGGTAATAAGATAATAGAATACGATAATAAGATAATAGAATACGATGAGGCGAAAGGTTTATAATTATGATATAGCTTTAGAACTATCTCTTATTAGTCTATACTATCTATAATAACTCTAAATAATACTATATAAAAAGAGAAAGATAATAGAGATAATCGATAACTAATAGAAAGAAGGTGAAGATAAAAAGATAGCTTGATAGGCGGTAGATAGTTAATATATAAAAGAAGAATAGTAAAAGAAGTATAATTATATAGCTATTAAATAAGCTTAAAAACAGCTATATTCGAAGAATAATCGAATCGTATACTAGTTTTATATATGCTTCTATATAATTATATATACTTACTATAACTATAAGCTTACTTTAAAACTATATTTATCTATATTATCGCTTTTAATAATTCTTATCTTTTATTATATATAAAGCGATTTAATAGCTAGAGTAGTTATATAACGTATAATAAAGTTATTTCTTCTTTATAGAGATATTAGAATTTAATAGAGTACTAAAAATACGCTTTTTTAAACTTAATATATATAATCTAGACTCGGCGATAGTATTCTAATACTTATATTAAGTATATATTATATACTTCTTTATAACCCTTATAGAATTACTATATAGCTCGACTTTAATATATTTAATAATCTAATTAAATTATTTATTATCTAGATAAGTAATATACTTATTAACTTTAGTCTTTTTTTTAAATAAAAATAGTTTCTTATATAGTCGAATTCTAAAGTCTCTATATTATCTCTTCTTCTAATAATAATTCATATAATTTTTAATCTTAAAGTCGTTAATAATACTATAATTTAATATCTAAAAGAAAATCGACTATTAGTTTTTTATAATCTTCCTCTAAATCTTATACGCTTAGCGATATTAATTGATAATATTTATCGAGTCTATATTATAGTTATAGTTATTAATATAATATAAAATCTTAAGTATCGTCTTAGACTATTTATTAAATAATTCTTTTATAGCCTTCGTATTAATAAAGATAAGATCTAGTCTTTTTCGCCACTTTTTAATAATATTACTTATTTTATTTATAATATATATCGTAGATAGCGAGAGTATCGTATTATTATTAATTTAGTCTAGATATAATACGTCGTCTATTAAAATAGCTATAAGCGTATCTTAGAATAGCTTATAATTTCATTTTTCTCTTATAATCTATAGAATTACTAGGAAATCAACGCTGTTATTTATACGAGTAATTTTATATACTTTAATATCTATAATTCGTAGCTCGTAAAATAACGAGATCGATATAAAGAGATTATTAAGATAAAGAGTATATATTTTATTAGAAGAAAGAGGAGATAATATAAGCGTAAACTAATATATTATAAATTCGATAGCTATTAGCGTTTTATATAGTTTTAATTTATCGATCTTTAAAGTACGCGAGTAATATATAAAGTTATATAGATATCTAGTCTTATAGAGAATCTAGAACTTATACCTTTATTTAATAGACTTATTTCTTATATCGATAATATACTTTAATTATTTAAAAAATCGAATTATTATCTTATTAATAATAATATTATTATTAAGTCTTTAATATCTCTAATAATAATTTCTAAAAGAAGTTAATAGAGACTTTATTTTATATTATTATTAAAGCCTCTAAGACTTTAATTCCTCCTCGATTATTACTTTTATCTCTTCTTTTATAAACTCTATAAGCGTATTATTACTTAAAGAACTAATATAGAAAAATCGCTATAATTAAATAAATCTATTCTAAGTTATAAATAATTATAATATATATACGAGATCTAATAAATCGATTAGTATAATAATAACTTACTTATAATAAGATAATGCGTACTATAAAATAGCTTCTTATTTTAATAACTTACTATCTTATCTTCTTAATAAATATCTATATAAATTAAACTATCTATAAATATCTTAATTTTATTTATATTAATAATCTATTAAGAACGCTAATTAAAATTCTTACTAGAAATTCTCGATTTAATAGAGTCTTATTCTCGAGATATAGTAAGTTACTATAAGATATATATATTAATACTTCGCGTAATAGTCTTAAATATCTCTTTAATAAAGAATAGCGAGAATAAGATAAATAGATTATCTTAATCTAGATTCGCTAAGATTTAAAGCTTCGAAATACGCTTTAATTCTTTCTAAAAAGTATTAAATATAGTTATAGAGAATTCAGCTATAGTAGTAATAATAGCGTTATTTTCTTTAATAATATTAAATCGCGATTTCTTAATTCTTACTTACTATTTTTTAAGCTTTCTTTCTTTTACTAAAACCGCTTTCCTCTTAGTCTTAATAATCTTTTTACTATTCTCGTTTTTATTACTATATTTAATTAATTATATAAAAATAATAGTATTTATAATAGCGTTTAAAGTCTTCTCTATAATATCGCTAGAAATTACTTTAATAGTTTAATTAATAAAAATAATAACTATAATATTAGTCTTAATCTTTTATTTTATAGCCTTCTTCTTTACTTTAGTTATAATATCTTTTTAAATCTTTCTTATAATAGATTTTTTTTTAATATATTTAAATCTTCTTTAACTCGTTTCTCTTCTTTATTAATATAATAAATATTAGACTAAAGCTTTTAAAATTCGATATTAGCTTTTTTATAGACGATATTAACTATATATTCTAAATTATTATAGAGAATATCGAATTTCTTAATAATAACGATATTAATAAATAGGAGGATATACTCCTATAGCTTATCTCTAATAAGCTCTTTCTTATATTTCTAAGTAATTAATCTTCTAACTCTTTTAGAAGATTATCGCGTAGATTTCGATATTTTACTATTAATTTTAAACGTATTTAATAATATAATAATTTCTCTTTTAGACTCTCGTTTGATAGTATAAATAAATTCGTCTTTTAGAGATTTATAATTAACTAATACTTTAGAGGTCTAAATTTCTTTATATATAATATTATCTAGTTTTACTCGCTTTAAGAAAGTATATATAATATTATTATTATACTTTTTATATATTATTAATAATATTAAAAATAAATTAATTACGCGTGTCTAAATAGAAGATTTATAAGAGATTTTAATAGATAGAGAAGTTTAAATTTAACGAAATTTTAATATAACGAGAAATAAGTTAGTGGTATAATCGATGTAAGCGATATAGTCTATTTCTTTAACTTAGTTTTAATATATTTTTATATATATAGAGGGTAATTAATATATAAACAGCTACTCTTCTAATTTAAGGGCGTAAATCTTCTCCGCGTAAAGTGGCGAAAAATAATGCCAAGACGGCCGGAATTACTTTGATCCCCCCCTACTAGCGTGTCCATCCCGAGCACAAGGAAAGGGATAAAGGTACCCTCGTTCCCACGTTGTGGCGGTGGCGACTGCCCAAAGTGTGTTCTTCAACTAAAGCATAATCTGCGTACCCTGATTCCTCGGAGCCGTACCAGTGGCGCAATACAGAGGCCATTCTCAGCCTGTAGGCTGTCATTCCGACACATGGCCGCAGCGCAGAGGAAGAGCAGGAGCATTCCGAGCTGGCAGCAGTAGCCGAATATCAATTTTTCTGGATTTGAATGAATGAAACAGTGAACTACTGTATGAACTCGATTCAAATTTTCAGCTAACACGGCAAAGAAGGTTCTTCCTTACAGACTACTAGCAGTGAAAGTCTAAGGAAATGGGCAAGGAAGATCAGCTTGACACCGGACCGAATTCCCTACGGCAGTAGGTTGCCGAAAGCGCCATTCATCTTATCCGGGAATCCGTACGGTTTCTCCGAGGTGCATCCCCTATGCGATTGTTGCATTGTTGCACAGGAAAAGCGAAAAGAGCGAAGCGCCTTGGTGACATCCATGCAGATCTGCAGCTTGCCTTGCCTACCACGCGGGTTCCAAAAAAGCCTGTTTAGTGCTCGCAAACAGTGAGGCCATACAGAAATAACGCATGCACAAGTAGATATGTAGATACGGTATATGATTGGGCATATCCAACACTGGGCAGCTAAGACTTTTCTGGACATGCAAATAGGTAGCCCAGAAAAGCCCCCCAGCGCTAAGAAAAACTCCCATGTCTGAGCGACATGCCCTGGAGTGAAAATGAAGCTAGGTATACATAGGTGTGGGTGGGAGGGAGAACAATGATATGGCTCTGAAAGAGAACAATTCGAATGAAGAGCCCACTACTGGTGCAGTGGCCATACAAATAGTACTCGCCATGTCCACCTGTCTCCCTCCTATCGCATATATCGCATATCGCATAATGATGGGACGGCTGATCAAACAGCCACCAACGCTATGGCCTCATAATGGACCCACTAACCCACAGTCCCACTGTTGCGAATACGCCAAGAACTTCCCTTGTTTTACTCTTTGAAATAACTCTACCAATATTGTCTTTACAGGATATGTGTTGCGGTGAGACTTATTGTTACCGATGTAATCTTTGACATATATAGCGGAAGCCTTTTGTTATGACCACTCGTTGACAAGTTGTGGTAGATTTGCAGATTTTGGGGTGCGCAGGCTTTTTTTGGAACCCGCGTGCCGGCCAAACCTCGTGGGCGTTGCTGGCCCTGGAACCAGGGTGGTGCTAATTGCCACTCAACCACGGGAGCTACCGGCAAAAAGTCATCCCTAAAGTAACTGAAATCATGTCCAGTGCCCACACATTGACATACCCCCTTATCTCCCCATCTTTGGTACTCACGAGATTCTAGGTTCGATTCCTAGTGGGCACACCAAAATATCACACCGTCAGTAGGGTGGCACGAGTAAGGGATAACATGTGTAGAAGAGGGTCTGTTGTATTGTGTAGGTATCTGAGTGCTATTTGGCTATGAAATTATTTCATGTCGCGACGCTAGCTGCAAAAGTACTAGCATGATTATCGGGCCGACAGCGTAGTGAAGAAGCTTAAAGCTTAAAGCGACCCTCTGCCCACATAATCTTAGCTGCCCACTAGCAGCGCTAGAAATAGATGTACGAACCCTGTATCTAGCGCTCGCCTAACCGCTCCTATTTTATCCTCAATACACTTTTACAACACGAAACCAACCAACTGGTCACGATGCTTGAATTGAAGCCATTGGAAGGGATATTTCGCTTCGGTAAAAGTGGAAAGGGCCCTATCATGTGAGTCTTACCGCGATGTTGGGTGAGGGTTGAAATTTATGCTACCAGGCGAGGTTGAGGCTGTTGCTGAGTATCATATACCTATTTGGTAATAGCACCGGAAACATCGCTGGAATGCTCCACGGTCACTACATGCTCTGCCTCATATTTCAATGCTCTATTCCAGAAAGACCCCACTCACAGTCATCTGCAAGTCTCACACCTTTACAATGCTACCTCGCTGTCATAACATCTTTTGGCGCTAGCCATTCTAGCTCTGATGAGGCTCCTGCACTAATCAAGTCTGCTCGTATTCTGTCGCCAGATCTACCACAACCAACATTCCTCCATGCGCGCGGTAGCTGTGTAAAATGCGTTCTCCTATCTTCAATGACTTCGCTGTTGCTAAATTGTCATGTACGTCATCTCTATACATTTTACAGTACGGCCGGGGTGCATCTCAGGCAAACGATCAGCACGGCTAAGGTTGTACAATCGTTAAGTGACCGTTCAAAAACGTGGCTTCAATAATACAGGAACGGAATCCTTCCGGGAAGCACGAGGCCTTGCTTAACCGTACAGCCCATGATGGCAAGATCCGTAGGCAAACTGCCTCCGTCGTAGCGTCCGCGAGCTCGTAAAGCAAGCTTATCCGGTCCAATACGTAGTCAATTCGCGAGCTTTCAGCGTTCTATTCTCTCCCCAGTGAATGTCGAGCTTTGCTATTCTTCACGACCGTTGCGTCCAGAACAACCTCCGAAAATTGGATAGCGGATTCAGAGAACTTCTTGTGTCAATAATATAGGCCCTCACGCTCCTTTGAAAACGCTCCTTCATATTCCGGCATCACCTCTTCAGTCATTCTTTCATGATCTTTGCCGGGAATACTTTCTTTCGGCAGCAAGCACCATCAACGTCAGCTACCAGAATCTAGAGGTGAAAATTTCAAATCATACATTCCTAATACATATGGAACACCACTCGCTTCGATAACATAAAAGGCCACCACAGTCCTGACTACCCAGCACAAAACACTTCCTGGAGAGTACAACCTCGAGTCAAGTTCAGTCCTAATTCAGACATGACTGCTTCTGTTGCTGCCGCCGCCGCCGTAGCCAGCATCGCTGCTCTCAGCGCTCTGGTTCCAGCGCTGCCCCAAACGGTCACCAACGGTGCTTCGGTGCTGGGTACTCTCTCAGCCCCAAGCCTGTCACTCACCGGGGTGGATGGTATCGTGTCCTGGGGAGCCAATACAGTCAGCAACTACAATCCCTACCTCACAGACTTTAGCAGTGGTAGGTAACATCACATCTCGGGTTCATTTTCTTGTACGTTGACAGTCTCTACAGGTCGTCAGGGTCCTACATACAATTTCAATATCGCTCGTGGCTTCATCTCTCCCGATGGAGTGAACCGAAGCTCTATTCTTATCAACGGGGCATTTCCGGGTCCGACCATTGAAGCTAATTGGGGCGATACCATCACCGTGAACGTATGTAATCAGATCACGGGCCCTGAAGAAGGCACTTCTTTACATTGGCATGGACTTCTGCAAAAGACTAGCCCTTGGTTTGACGGTGTTCCTGCTGTCGAGCAATGCCCTATCGCCCCTGGAACATGCATGACCTATTCCTTTCTTGCGGATGTTTATGGTACATCTTGGTATCACTCTCACTACAGCGCTCAGTACTCTGCCGGTGTCGCTGGAGCTATGATCATCCACGGTCCATGCCAAGAACAATATGAGTACGACGTCGGACCAATCCTCCTCAGCGACTGGTATCATCAAACATACGAGCAGATCGTCGACGAAGTCATGGCTTCTCCCCCTAATCCTCTTCCTCCGTTTTCTGATAGCAACCTGATTAATGGCAAGATGAGCCTTGATTGCGCTCAATTCCCGAACAAAGCCGAGCAATGCACATCGAATGCCGGCCTTTCCAAATTCCAATTTCACTCCGGCAAGAGGCACAGACTTAGGCTCATCAACAGCGGCGCTGAAGGCATTCAACGTTTCACCATTGATGGCCACAAAATGAGAGTCATTGCCAACGATTTCGTACCCGTCGAGCCGTACACTACCGACATGGTCACTCTAGGTGTTGGTCAACGTACCGATGTCATCGTCCAGGGCACTGGCCCACCCAACTCCACCTTCTGGATGCGCTCTGATCTCAGTCCTACTTGCGATACTGCCAGTCACCCTTATGCCTTGGCCGCCATCTACTACGAACATGCGGATACAAATTCCGTGCCCAATACCACGGCTACCCCCTACGATGACAGCAAATGTGGCAACGTATGCTGCTTCCATCACTTTATAAACCGCAAGACCACTAACCTTTAGCAGGACGATCTCTCTTTGACGACTCCATACTACAAATTCTCACCGACCAAGGACCCTGCAGTAACTCAAGACCTCACCATCACAGCCCATACCAACGACAGCAATGTCTTCCTCTTCTACGTGAACAACCAGACCTTCCGCGCCGATTACAAGTAAGTCTCCCGCACCCCACCCCACCCCTCCCACCCACCTATCCCACCCACCCCCCCCCACTAACCCCCCTCGCCAGCGCCCCCATCCTCCCCCTCGCCGTCGCCGGCAACCTCTCCCTCCCCGACCCGGACTGGCAAGTCCACAACTTCGGCACCAACGCCTCCGTCCGCCTCGTCGTCTACAACACCTTCGTCGCCTCGCACCCCATGCACCTGCACGGGCACAACTTCAACGTCCTCGCCGAGGGCTTCGGGACCTGGGACGGCACCGTCACGCACCCGCGCAACACGCAGCGCCGCGACGTGCAGCTGGTCCAGGGGGGCTCGCCCGAGAACCCGGCGTACCTCGTGTTGCAGTACGACACGGACAATCCGGGCACGTGGCCCTTCCACTGCCATATCGCGTGGCATGTCAGTGCGGGGCTGTATATCAATACGGTCGAGCAGGATGTTCTGTTGAAGGAGAGGCGGTTGCCGGCCGTCGTCGATAAAACGTGCAGGGCGTGGAACGCTTATACGGCAGCTCACGTGGTGGATGAGATTGATTCGGGGGAGAAGAGGCGGTTTGCGAGGGATTTTTCGCTCGGATGAGGGTGGGGTTCTGCTGGGGGGGTGAGGGATGCGCGCGTGTGATGACTTTATGAGGGAATAATCCATCTAGAGGGTAAAAATGTCTCCGTGTATGCTGCTCTTGGAGATCAGGTCGTGTCGTGCATTCTTGGACGCTAGGGGCGCTCTCCGGGTCGTCCTGTGCATCGCTCCTTTTTAATCTTTTTCTCTCATAGACCACCAGCATCCCACAAAACCAAATATAGATCGAGTCTCACCAACTCTCCCACATGCAAACTCGAACCACGCAGCCTCCAGCATAAATTTACATACAGCACGTGACCACCGACAACCACAATCCCTTACCCAAAAGACTGCCACCCTACCGAAGCCACCTATCCTGCCATTCTGCAAATTCCACAAACGCGCCTAGCGCGCTCTTTCAACACGCCGACAATCTTTCCGATTTCCAACCCCGATCAACCACACAGCAACGAAACAACCCCCGTATCCTTCTCTAATCTGACGATTTCCGCCGGCATGGATGTCCACACTTGTGCATCGATATCGCCCCCTCTGCGCGCTCCGTCCCTCCGATATCCGGGCGCCGGGATCGGACAGGTCACGGAGAACGGATCGTTTGCGGTGCGGGAGGGATCTTCGGTGTCGGATGTGCGTCTTGGGTGTTTGGTCGGGTCGAATACTAGTAGAGAAGTGACCATCAGCCATTTTCAGCCATCGCTTTGCAGTCGCTGGCTTCACCATTCTCAGATAGACGCCGACAACGCCTTGAGTGTGAGCACAGCTAACCACTAAGCCATAGGCCCAGTAATTGCGCGGCATATCGCGCTTTTCTACACGAATACACCCTATCAAGCCCTATAAGCTTAGGTGCCAGGTCAGGCCTGACATTAAACACGCCGACCAAATTTGTCTAAGTACGGTACTGTGTTGCAGTCATGCAGGCGTTTTTCATTGCACTATCAGCGGCAGAATGTTGCACCCTCCCGAGCGTAGGTAGTAACACCGTAGAAAGGAGCCTTCAGAAGCTTGTCTACCCCAACAACGCGCCTGATCTGCTGTTAGCTCGAGAAAAGGTGAGGTCACGGACCTCTAGATTAGCTGTCTTTACTGGACCTGACTGTGCGTATACAAGGTAGAGCGACACCAAAGTCCGTGTTTAGTACGGCGACAGGCTTTTGGCCAGCTTCGATGGCCTGGACGTCCAGATTTAGCAACTTTGTCAAGGTGAGTCTATAGAAGTAGTTGATGCACTTGCCAGTGCGCATGGTATCCGCGGAGGTGCTTGAGAATACTTTTACTGTCAAAAATTAAGGTGGGACACATCTATATGTGTTATGAACGAAGGTGCGATTATGTACTTCGTACCGGACGCTAAGGCGCATCACGTGACCACCAGCCCTCAGTGCCAAGCAAAATTTCAATAGTCACTACTAATCCGCAATCACAATCTAAAGGCAGTACCATCTCAACAAAACCCGTCTTCTTGCCAATACTAGAATCTCCTATACTTTTCACACACTGTCTCTTCACCTCATCTTTCTTCGGCAGTCAAGCGATAGGGTTTGACGCCAGCTCTCGACAACAGTTGACGTTTCCACGGTCACAAGGCTCTAACCTCAAGTCGACCTCTCACCGTCTCTCAACTCTCACCTCACGTTCATCATCGTCATGGCTTGTCGCAAGGCCGCACAAAGATTCGGGAAGCAGGCCGTCCGCAAATCCGTCCGAGCCCCAAAATTCCCGGCGGACCGTCTACCAGCAGAGCTCATTCATATGGTCTTTACGTATTTGAAGCCTACTGAGGCTGCCGGTTTTCGCTGGGCGGGAAGGGTTGTTGCTGAGATCGGCCTACAATATCTGGCTCCAACGGTCTACCTTACGCTCAAGGAGGAGAGCTATGATCGTCTTTTGGCTATTGCTGGACACCCCACTGTCAGCAAATATGTTGTCGAGCTTGATTACGAAACGGAGGGTCTGAGACCCATGGCTCGTGAAGATTTTGACCGGATGATCAGAAGGACAGGTGTAATACCTCAGCGAAACGACTCCTCTGAAAGACCGGATTCCTGCGCGAGCGCACGTGCCTGGCGAGCTTATCAACGAGAATCTCTTCGTAACATACCAGTTTTCAACCAGAGACAGACCAAGCAGCTATTGAATCGAGCTTGGTCGATGTATGAGGCAGATTATGCCAGTCAAAAGAAGGTCCAACAAGCGAACTTCTTTCGCGAAAAGACCGCAAAAGCGATCAAGCAATTTCCGTATCTTGAGAGAGTTTTCACATCTGCAGATGGTGCCTATGAGCGCTATGCTGCTGAAATCAAAGGTTTCCTGCCAACGTACTACTTCTCACACTGTTCCGCTCACAGATATCCATCAAGCGTTGGCGCCACCAGCTCCGTTCTGTTGGCCGCGGAGTCAGCTGGTCTACATCTCGACTATTTCCGTTGTTCTATCAACTGGCAGGTCTTTACGCAGAACGAGAAAGATCTCGCCACTTTTAAGAGAAGCTTACTTCATCTCAAGGTCATGATTATAACTTTTACCATTCCGCGAGACATGCGTCGGGCCCGCATGGTTCAGGAATATACATACATTCGTTGGCAATGTCTGGAGAACGGACATGTGCTGGATCTCATCACGTCTTCACCAGATCTCGAGCACCTCGCCCTTAGCTTCGAAACGTTGCCGGAACCCATCTTCTATCCGACGTTAAATGAAACCATGGGCAACTTCTACTGGCATTCCTTGAAGACTGTCAATCTCGAAAGTCTATTCTCGGACGATGACGACCTGTTGATGTTTTGTAAGAGACACGCGCACACTCTCAAAGACCTCTCACTCACAGACATGCGACTGCACAAAGGTTCATGGGATGTGACATTCCACAGGATGCGCCAGACTTTCAGGCTCGGGGCAACAACTTGCTACCTGCAAGCTCCGTGGATTGTTTTGGAGCCCCGAGCGTGTTCTTAACATGGGGCCCAGGGGCGAGGGGCATAACAATGCAGCAGGCATAGTGACTTCAGACTATATCCGAGCTACTAACATTGGAGACATTTCGCTGGATGAATACTATGAAGCTGTTGGGCTCAAGTAGCCATCTCAACCTTTCTCGGCTGGACTGGCGTGGACCAGAGCGAGCAGATGCTCTGCTGCGTCCTATCAGCCTTCCGATATGGCATCGCCACGACAGATCGACGTGTCCTAGCAAACGTTTTGCATCCAACCTCTTCCAAATTATTGTTACCATTCGATGATCAAGCTTGCAGCTGGCAGACGATGCCAACGGGTCAAGAGGTGGATGAATGGTAGCGTTGTCTTGATACATCATCCTCTCGGCACACTTATTTCAGAAGAATAAAGCTCCCCCTGGACCCTCAACACGCCATTGCGCTCCACGGTGGAGCTTGACATAACTCTAGATCGGTGCGGCTACAGTCATGTATCTAGGAAGGAGCTTGGCATCTCAAGACTGTAGCAAATTCCAACAAATCATGAACAAGTGATCCCCAACCTTACCCATTCTACTCCCATTATCCCAAATGCGCCAGCATCATTTGCCCAGCAAGTCTGGTCAAGTAGCCCATTCAGCATTATCTTTGAAACCTTTGAGAAACTCCCTGATTCAAACGGTCGTACTAGCGTTTGCCACCCTATAGTTTTCCACCTCAGCCTCTCAAATAGCTAAGCCAACCACCATGCAGGCAGCCGCACTCCTTACACTTCCAGTACATCCAACCCCGTTGCTTACCTCCTTCTTTCTCCCTCTCCCTCTCCCCCCTCCGCATGTTTCCATCTCCTCTTCCCAAGATGAAACCAGTCTTTGATACGGACCATTGCTTACCATGGACTGACTTGCCGTCTATAAACCATACGACGCATCTGACAATCGTATCGGCGCCCGATCTATCCATCATAATCCTCTGATAATATTCCTGGCTGAATTTTCACTCGCCGTACTTTATTTCTGCAAAGCTTCTCAGGTATTCAGCTACGCCAATGATGCATCCTTGATGGTAGAACTAGGATCATCTGTCTTTGCAAGGATTGAAATCTTCACAGCAGAGCTGATGTGTCCGTCCTTTGATCAGTCCTCGCCTCGATCGTCTTGCAGAAGAGCGTTGGTGCGCCGCTTCGCACATCTCGAATCACACTTCCAGACATCGACATAGACACACCGCGGGCACGATTTGGACGAGGTTGAAAACTTTTGCGACTATCGATCTACGTGCTGAACCGGTCAGGCACGGGTAGAAGGTGCGACACTGGCTTCGTCCAGTGGCCTCTCTCCGTGAGACATCTGCCCGGCAGCGCACTGACCACCAAACAAGTTGGACGACACATATTTCCTCTCCGTAGCCAGGTGCCTGACCCCCTGCGCATTTCGATAGGGTTCTTCTCATTCAACTGCTAAGCTGAAATACAGGCGATCGTTCGCTCGTAGCTATTGGAACGAATAAATGGCTGTATGGAATAGATTCAAACCGAGGTTTCATTTGCACCCACACCGTTCATGATAAAACTATATATTTCCCAACCCGATCGCACAAGCGCGAGGCCGATTCCAGACACCGACTTCATCCATCCGATGTGCGATTTCGCGTCCTTCCCCCAAATCCATGTCCTCACAACAGCACTCCCCCCCGATACACGCAAGCGCTAAACCCTCAATCCCGCATCCACTCTCCACGGCTCAGCACGGAAAAGAACAATCCATCTGCCGTTCCGAATTCGTCAAGATCCCAACCTTGCCTCCGTCGCACACAGGCCCACCCCTCGGGTTCCAACCCCCGGCTTTGCACTTGGCCCCACCGGACGGCGTATTGCTGGTCCAGGAGAGGTGGTCGTACGTGAATCGGACATAATCGCCCTGGTGCTCGCCCACAATGACGAGCGGATACGGCAATTTGCTCTGCAGGCTCAGCGAATTGTCGGCGTTGATACTCACACCCAGGACGCTGGGATCATTGTCCGTCTGGCCGATGACGTTTTTGTCGTTGTCGAGGAGTTTGAGTGTGGCGTAGAGGTCTTTGTCGTCGGTGTCGCAGTCCCAGTACTCGTCGAGGTGGAAGGAGCAAGTGCCCTTGGCGTAGGTGGGGCTTGCCTGTGGGGATGTGGTGGTCGTCGTGCTTGAGGAAGTGGTGGGCTTGGTGGGCTTGGTGGTTGTGGTCTTCGTGCTTGGTGGAGTGGCGATGGTCTGGACGCCGAGGTCTGAGAGCCAGGAGGAGACGGAGCTGATGTAATCGGATGGGTAGGCTGAGCTGGGGGCCAGAGCGGAGATGGTCAAAGCGGTTCCAGCCTTGGGACCGAGCTGGTTTTCGCTGCTCGCGACAATTGGGTGAGATGTCAGTCAGTGTGTCTGTAAGAGAAGGGAGATGGCCAAGAGAACAGATCGCTAAGCATTCAGGGAGGAGAACCCACTTATCTACACATCCGGGATAGTCCTGATCATCAGTACTACTACTAATATCAATGCCCAATGCAGCAAGCTGGTCTGCGGTGCCGTTCAAGTACGTTTTGTCTCCGCCCGTGATGAATTCTGCGACTGTGCCAATCGGGACATCTTTCCATGGCGGACCGTTAAGCTCACTCGTTACGAGGGGAAGGTGCGGATAGATATTGCCATTCTTTGACATAACATATAATGCTAGCGCGTAGTATGCAAGATTATCCGCTTATAAGGTCAGTGGTGGATGGAGCTTCAAGAAATGCAACAGACCACATACCGTTTTGTTGAGTATAGTAACCCGTATTCTCCTGGTAGCGAGCCAGAATTTTAGCGTTGGCCGTGCCGTATGCCACTGTATAGACTGTGGCTGGAATGCCAGTACCGCTGTTGAGATCGATTGCAATAGTAAGATCATTTACGTACGGGTTGGGGCTCGGAGAATCGGCCGCGAGATCCAAATGAGTCAACTCGTGAAAGAACGTTTGAGCTCTGGAATTGTAATTTGCGAGGTTGTACCTATCGGGAACTGGTAGAGCAGTCCCGGTAGCAAGCTTACTGGCTAGGCTGTCGCGTTTGAAGTACCCTCTGCAGAAGTTGATCATTGGGTATCCGTCGTCTGGGTCTGAGTTTCGAGAGTAGGCAAAGGGTGTAGGTCTTGGTTGCTGGCCTGGATTTTGTGGGTTCGGTACGCAAGGGTTACCTGGTGGTCGTCTCTGACATCTTTTCAAAGGATCGTCACACCGCACGTGGAGCCAGTGTTGCACCGGATTCTTGTAGCTGTAGATCATAGTAGCCATGTTGGCGAAGACCGCTTGCATCTGTTTCTGTTGGGGGCCGTTCAAGCCGGGGGGTCCTAAATATTCCACAGCGGGCTGCGTTCTTAGTGGATAGGTACATATATATTGCAAAGCACGCTACCTACCGCAGAGTTAAAGTTAATGCCTGACTTGACACCAGCAGCATTGGCAATGAGCCAGGAATCATAGTATCCCTCATCGATGTAACCATAGTAGTATTCCTCCCAATCAGCGTTGTCACAGCCATCATATCCGTACAGTAAGGTGCCAAGTTTGTTCTGGGTCCCAACACTTTCAGTCGAGTCGGCAGGATTGACCTGATATGTCCTGGAGCCGGTGTTGGTTGGCTGAGCTGTCAAGGTAGGGGGAACACTTGTGTCGACTTCAGAGTCAAGAGGGTCGGAATCTACCTGACCAAGTGCAGGCAAGGACGTGAGCAGGATGACTGATACAAAGCATAGAAATGAGTGCATATTGAAAAGGATGCAAGGCTGAAGACCGTATGCACAGCGAGAAGGAGAGTTCAGAGACTTAGCCCTAAATACTTTCGGGTCAAAGAGTATTAAGGCTGCAAACGATAGTTACAACATGAACATGAGTGTGCTGGCTTTATAAGTTCTCCGGGCTGCGATATCAACAAATGAGAATCGTTGCAACGCCTCGTAGTATCTCTTCAGAAGACGCGTCACGCAAATATTCTGCACCCCAATGACCCTGTACATTCGTACCTATCTAAGCCTACCAACGAGCTTTTGTTACTGTTGGTGTTTCGCTGAAGATGCGTTGACGCGTCATATGCTCCTGTAACAGAAACTTGCCGCTAGCTATTTCCCACCTCTTTTCGACAACGATGTAGGAATCACTAGCTCTAGACATTTTGTGCTATTTGTAAAGACACTCGGCACGGTAAGACGAAACCTGTGCGTTCGATATCCAACATCGTTCACGCGTTGTTGAAGGCTCCATAATATTACTTACAGTTTTCAAGACTCCATAGGCAATAGTGACTCAAGTCCGTAGTCATACGCCACTATAGTATCGCGTGTGCGTACCTCGGTGCCTCCGGGGTAACTGGTGCAAGTTGCTTGATAAGTGTTCCGCCAAATTTGGCATTGGTACCATCCTAATGCCAAGAGCAATAGGGCCTGGGAACTTAGATGCGCTTTTCTCGTCACCACATGTGCACACAATCACGTTAGCGCCCGTCCTCTTGTCAAGTGGTGTTGGCCTGAGCCTTCTCAATGGTCAGACAACGTCTCCATCATGTCTCAACGTTCAAAACAGATGTTGAGGGTTAGAAGACTACATCATCTTACGAATTTGCGGGACTGCGGCGAGGCAGGAGATGATGTACCTTAGAGGACTTCGCCTTCCATGATTCGTTGATATGGCGCAGGATGTTACGACTTGTAAGATGAGGAGCATCTCCCTTAATTCGGCAACGCGTTCGCTATTAGCTCTACCGAGGATCTGCCGAAAAAATGGAACACGGTAAGATAGATTAACCGTCATCCTCAGCCCTACCCGCCCAATGACTTCTTGAGCTTCTCTCTTCTTAGCGGCCAGGGGATACAACGAGTGCATGTTTCAGGTCAGTGAGAGTGTGGCACGTTTAGGAGATCCATCCGCGCTGCATCAGGATTCCCATCTCCATCGTCTTTCGCGTATTCACCGAGCCATGTGATTCGATATGCAAGAACTTTTGCAAGTAAGGAGACCTGCGACTCTTTGGATTCGATCTCACAACACCCACCGGCACCAGCGTCCCACCATGGTACTCCTGGGGCTCTATCTCTTGGCACTACTAACCAATTGAAGGCACAATTGCGAATTCCTTGTTATGTTGACGCGTAAGCATGGTGTTTGAGGTTGCGGACATTTCCGCAATCTAGAATGTGGCATTTTGGCAACGCTTCATTACCGCTATTCGGGTTTCCTCCTCTCGCTTACGGCCGTGGCCTCCATAGTCGACATAGCCCAGTTTACAGACTCTGACTTCTGAATGGGCCCTCCTTATGTATGGGCTCTATCCGAATCACGGCTGGAGCGTCAAGATCGGTGAACAAGCACCTACGCCGATAAACCATTTCAAGCATTCCCTTACTGCTTGTGCTAAGACGTAATCCATACCATTGTGGATATGCTTTACAGGTGGCATTCGAGTCCATTGAGGGAAGCTATCACCTTGTACGGCGACATCCACCCTCGGGCTCGCGCCTTGCCCGGGGTCTGGGGTGATAGGATAGCGCCTCTGCTATGTGTCTTCGCTCTAACGACTTGCTCTCCGCTGTTGGTCATGGTACGGAGAAGGTAGAAGTCATGCTATCCCCTTATTTGGCAACATCCACCCTCCATTCCTTGGCGTCCACTATGCTCGAGGTTCTTGCCGAATAAATGGATAGGACAGCTCCGATGTGTCTATTCCCTGCCCTTCTTGCAGCAAGACATCTACCTAAGATGATGAAAGTATTCACCTTGTCTTGCATTGCTCCACTAGGATCATCTAACCCCCATGCTGCAAGGGGATCGCGTTGATCGCTCCTCGCGCAGACCAAGGTAGTCTCAATAGCGAGCCGGGCTAACTTCTATTGGTATTGAACCCTGAGACGTATCGCCCATACTGGCTATTTCCTTGGTAAGCTAAGAAGCTGTGTGACGATTATCTTAAGCTTGGATTCTTTCCGCTTCCTCTGATGCCAAAAGCTAACATCAACTAGTGGTCTGAGAATCGATTCCCTCCCTTTTTGGTTACACTGTGGGAACGATGACAGGTTTGAAATGATCACGGGAGAGCTTTGGAGAGGTTTACCAAAAAAGAACAACAAGAAAGACCAAGACTACCTATGTAGCATCGAACAGCCAGTGGAGGTCGGAATTGAGAATGGTTGGTTCAGACGCTATTGAGCTTATCGTTATGCATAACGGTTCATGGTCAGATATGAAATGGTCCCAGCTCGCTTAACGAGTGTTCAACTCATTAAACATCAGACCATTTGCACGTCGGGGCTGCAAGCGTTGGCGTACCCGCCCCCTGTTCAGGAGCATCGCAACGCACCAAAATGAAACCAGACTAAACCGCGACGCGCGTCAACCACTACAACTTAACTAGGTAGGTAGTTGACTCGCTCAATCCTTCACATCTCACCTTGTTTTCGCCCATTGGTGCATAAGCTTCGCTACCTTACTTTGTTGGTGGGTGGGCGCGACGGAACGGTGTCGAGACGGTGTCTAGTGAGGCATGAGACGGTGTCTCAGTCGGACCCCCTCCCACTCTACGGAGTCCGTCCCAACCTTTAGTACTCCCGGTCCCGGGCCCGTTCCTAGTCCGCAAGGTACTCTACAGTGCTGTTGAACAGGGGGCGGATACGCCAACGCTTGCCGACGTGCAAAGGGTCTATAGGGCTGATCACAGAGTGCTTCCCTCAAGGTACCTTACATTATTGACTATTGGCTCTGCTCTTTTCAAATCCAGATTGCACTCCAGCGCCGTGATAGAGCCGAGAGCCGAGGTACGATGTTCGATAATGACCAACCGTTCTTTACCTTTTTAGAATTTTAAAGTTTTTATATTTTTAAAAGTATAAATTACATTTTAAAAATTAAAAATAAAATTGAAGATTTTAATAAAAAATAAAAAGAATATTTTAAAGTTTAATTAATATATCTATTTTTTTTATATATAAGAAGACTTAAAAGGGCTACTGAGTTAACTTAGATAGTCTGGTTAACAAAGCGTAGCGGTAGTCTCACGTGATGAAAGTCACGTGCCGTACGAGCATAGAAATTTGCGTCTGCCATCTTCTCGTGCCATAAATTAACGGAGTACCAGAATTACATCACCTTTCTCCCAGCGCCCACATTCCTCTCCATCTTCTACCTCCTACCACACGCCACTTCAACCAAACCCACCAACCCGCGCACGAATCTCTCCAGCAACTACCAGCAATGCTCTCCCTCACTCCCCACTCTCCGCCCCCCCCTCAGTACCACCCTCCCCCCCTTCCTCCCCCCATCCGCACCCACCACTAACTCCCCCTCCAGCCCCACACCCTCTGGTACGCCTCCCTCTCCGCCGGCCCCCCCGTCCCAACCCCACCCCACCCCCACAACAACAGACCCGCACCAACCCCACCACGCCCACGCCCACGCCCACCGCACCAACAACAACAACAATCCCCACCAACGCACCCACCTCTCCATCCTCCGCGAGCACGAAACCGCCGTCCGCCACCGCAAAGCCAACATCCGACGCTTCGGCGCCGGCTGGCTGCGCCCGCCGGGCGTCGGCAAGACGCTGCAGGGCATGGCGGACGAGCGGGCGGAGCGGGAAGAGGGGGAGGTGGCGCGGGCAAGGGAGTATGCGCTTGCGGAAGCGCAGGCGGCGGCGGCGGCGGAAGCGGAGGCGGTGGAGGTTGTGCCTGGGGAGGAGGGGGAGGGGGAGAGGGATTTGGATGAGGAGGTGCCGGATGCGGATGCGGATGCGGATGCGGATGTTGAGGGAGAGGGGGGGTGGAGCGATGCGGAGGAGGATGAGGAGGAGGGGTTGGAGGGGGCGGAACAGACTTTGCTTGAGGAGGGGGAGGGGAGGGAGGATGGGGATGCGGATTTGGATGCGGAGGTGCCGGAGGCGGAGGAGGGGAGTTATGAGCATACGGATACGGAGGTCGAGGATGAGAGTAGTGATGATGGGGGCCTTGTGAGAGGGGGGTTTGGGAATGGAGGGCGGGGGTTGGTGCTGGGGGCTAATGGGGGAGGGGTGTTGGGGAGTAGTGTGTTTGGAAGCAGTCCTGTTAGGACGGGGAGGAGGAGTAGTGGGAGGGGGAGGGGACGAGAGAATTGACAGAGATAATGGTGATCTCTGCTAGATTGGCTAGATCGCTTTGGCTGGCTGGCTGGCGAACATGCATTCTCTTTGACGGTGGAAAGCGATAGGCAGGTGGTGTATTAAACTGCTAGAATAGTATGGCTTCAATTGCCCTTATTTCCGTAGATGCAGATCATTATGATAAACCCACTAAACATGAGCATCGCCTTTTCGCAATGCTGTCGACGCCGTGCTTATGCAAACTCTCCCAGAATCTTCCTTATGCATCTATATCTGCGCCTCATGTCCTCCCCACACTCGAGTATATCCCGTTGAGTTCCTTTCGTTGCGTCACTCTCCTCTTGAACTAGGCTTCTTAGAACAGCCAAACATAAGCAAAGACCAACCACACCGCCACGAAAAACCCAAGCCAAACTCTCCACCCGACGCCCGTCTTCTCGGCCATCCGCAACATGCGATTCATAGTCCCTCGTAACCGCACGCGTGTGCTGTCGAACGAGTCATTCATGCTATCCGCCATGGAGGAAGAGGAGCGGATCTCGTCGCCGATGGAGACGGTGATCTGTGGTACGTTAGCGGGAGACTGGAACAAGGGACGGTGAAAGGGGGAAGGGAGGGAGAGTGGAGACGAACATCCTTCAGCATCTTCACCTTGGCACTTATGCCCTCGAGGTGCTGGTCATTTTGATTTTCGAGTTCGGAGAGTACGGCGTCGCTGTATTGACCTCTGAATACCAACATATCATCAGCCTCTTGCTCTACCTATGCCACTGCTCCAGTTTCCTCCTCCCCTTGCAATCTATTGCCTTTCCACCCTTCTCTTATAATACCCTGGCGCCATTTCTCCCCAAGCAATCCCGCCCAATCCCTACATACCTCGAATTCGGCGTAGCACTTCGAAACGCCCCATTGACCTGCCCCATCCCGCTCCCACCGGGCCCCATGCCACTGCTACTCGACCCCGCGTAGCCATATCCGCCCGGTGAAGCGCTAGCAGCTCGATTTCGGTCGCCGGTGTAGGAGTCGAAGAGGGCGGAGCGGGGGTCGCGTTGGTGGAGGGCGGAGGTGCCGAATCTGCTGGAGACGGTCATGGTGAGTTAGGCTATAGAGAGAACAGAGACGTAGTACGGAAGAATGGGAATACCTTGAGGCCATATTTCTGGAGGGGAAAGAGGGTGCCTGGGGGGAAGCAGAGAGGTGGCCTTTGGGGGATGAAAGAAGGGAGAGGCAGCAATTGTGGAGAGAAATACTAGTGGATCATGATGCGGTTGGATAAGTGGTGCATTAGATTGGGCGAGTTGGAGAAAGGGAGCTCGGCCATTGCGATGGGGAAGTGATTGGTGCTCGCTGAATTGTTGCGGGCATTAATTGTTGATGGCAACTCAACAAAGCTTGGCGCTCTTTGACTGTCCGTTTCACAGCCATTTTCCATTCAGAGGAGCTTGGTTCAATTGGATATCATCTTATGCTATGAGCGAATCGATGCTCAAGAGCAGCGAGCACACAAATCTGCTCGGCGCATTCCAGCGCCCATGCCAGCAAATTTCAGAAGAGAGTCTCTAGGCTCATATATCTCCTTATGAACAATGCAAGTAACAAATGCTTTTTGCAGCTCCGTTTTTTTGCACCGCTGCCACGATTCTATGCAAGGCAATCGATCCACGGGTCGCGCTCCAGCTTCCAGACAGCGCATGCCGTCGATGCTAGTCCTAGTCCTTCATCTCGTGGTCATCCTCCTTCTCCTCGAAATCGTCATCCTCCTCGTCATCATCATCGTCGTCCAGCTCGTCGCCCGCCTCCTCGGCTGCCTTGGCAAAGTCGATGGACTTACCGCGTGTGCGCCGGCCACCACTGATGATGTTGTCGGTGTCGATTTCCTCCATGTTGTCTTCGTCTTCTTCTTCAGCTGCAGAGACACCGGCGTTAGCGATGTGATTGGTGTTCGGTAGGGTGGTTATGGAGAGGCTTACGCTCTTCCTTTGGCTATGCGCGAAATGCGTTAGCGACAATTCTGAGAGCGTATGCCATTGACAGAGACGAGAGGCGCACCTCATCCTCAGCTCCAGTCTCTTCGTCCGAGCTGCTATCGTCCTCGCCCATGCTCACATCATGAGGCGCATCGGTTGCCTTGCCTTTGCCCTTTCCCTCAGCGACGGTCTGGGCGGGATCACTCATGGTGCCGCCGTGCGTGGGGTTGGTGCTGCTCATGATGGCAAGGATCAGGTTGTGACTTTATGTGGCAGTAGGGTATTGGCGCAAGGATTGGAGTATCTGCGGGTTCGAGGTCTGGTGTTGAAAGGTGGTGAGCTTGCGGTGAAGGCGACGAGGTGGAAGTGGTTCACTTCGCGTAAGAAGCGCGACCGGGAAGACGTGTGGAGCTATATCTGTAGGGCTGATTTATGAATTGCAAATTAAATAAGAATGCTTGGCAAAGCTGATTCAGCTCCGCCTCCGACTTTTTGTTAGCGCCATTCATAGAAAATTGTAGAGAACGTATCTTACTTGCCACTCTTGTACCAGCCCACTCCATATTTTTGAAGCTTCTGTATAGCCCAAACACGAATACGGTGGTGTTGTAATGCCTCGGAATACCGTCAATTCTCGTCAGACGGCTAGGCCTTGTGGAGGGAGACTTATCAGCATACTTATGCTCTGAAACGATTAGGTTAGGGAGAAGGTCATAGAGAAGGTGGGGATTTTGATTGATATTACGTAGTATTTCATTGTAACTACTCTGTTATCTCCATAGTCAAATGCTTCAAATCTCGTTCAAATGCCTTAATTTCGCCGTCAAATATTTAGCCTATAGTGCTCTGCTTGAAATGCTTCACCGCAAATCTATTACAGCTTTGACCTTTCTTGTGTATGACTTCAGCCTGTTTTAGAGCCCTGCAGACGATGGACTTGTGGACCTCGACATCCCACTCCTCTTCAAGAACCGCGCCAATTGTCTTGATACAGCCACGACTTTTGACGCTGGTAGTTAAGAAGAGCGTCTAAAGCGCAGGTGGAGGCTGCGGCATCGCCTTTGTGTATGAATATACCTATCACGAGGGACCACGGTGTCACCATAGATAGCAGGTTCCGCTCCCATCGATACGCCGTCGTACACTGGAACAGGCATCCGCAGCTACGGCTTCAGGTCGCCAATGGATTCGAGTAAGAGTTGGGCACGCTGGCGTACAGAGGCTGGCGATGTGGCTATTACACGCCTAAGTCAGAGACAAAACATAGGAAAGCGTGTATCCCACTAGCTTCGATATCACGAATATTTAACTGGGTAGTAGACGACAGTGGCTATTGCAAGAGTGGCAAGTACGTTCTCTACAATTTTCTATGAATGACGCTAACAAAAAGTCGGAGGCGAGCTGAATCAGCTTTCAAGCATTCTTTTTAATTTGCAATTCATAAATGCCAAGACTAAATTGCGATCGAAGGGTTTCAGGTTTTGCGAGTCCGCTTTGTCTTTAGATGGATCCGAGAAGATGGAGCCTTCAAGACTCCCACCATCTTAGATTCTAACAGAATACATGCCGCTTCATAGTGATAAGGTGATCGTTCCATCATTCGATCACTACTGCAACATGTAGTGCGAAGTGGGGTGTGTGTGTGTGTGTGTGTGTGTGTGTGGAGAGAGTAGTCGATTATTGTGCAGGACCGGCATCATCAAGGGCCCAGAGCAGTGTCCACTCTCATCGCTAGCTAGTTACATGTATCACCGCCAAACGTGGAACCCCCTACGCCGCATTCACGATCAATTGACTGTGGTGCGGAGGTGAAGGAGCAATAGTCTTAGATGGTCCCCGTTCCCCCTTCGCTCTTCCCCTTTTCCCCTTCTCCCTTCGCTTAATCAATCATTGTTATCTCGCTTTACTCGTTCCCACGGGAGGAAGATCAATTCTTCTCATGTCGTGAGTGAACGTTTAGGGTTGACTTCCGGAAGAAGATACATCGCTCTTACAACGTACACGTTCTCGGCGTCTTTTGCACATTCTTACTGAGCAACAGTGGCATCTTGCATAAATTTAGGAAGGTATGACTCATAAGACTCTCAGCACTCACAAAGCCGTCTTGAGTGTCAAGGCCTCGACAGTACATGACGTACTCAAATCAGATCTACATACATCAAAAGATAACGAGCCTGTACCGCGAGCGATGGGCCTGGTCCCCACGTCGTACATCATTTCCTGGGCTTGTTCGACTGTGTCAACAGCGTAGACTAGTTCGATGTCCTTTTGTGTCGCAAGTCGTCGCCGTAAGTGCCCGTTCCGCCTGCGAAGCACATCCGCCACGCTGTATCCATCAATGAGAGGCGGCTGAGGTTCAAGCATGTGCTCTTCCAGCTCGATGACTTCAAGAAGCAGAAAGATCCAAGACTAAAGGACATGTGGTTCCCGGTGAGCATGCAGACATTAGAGGAGGCTGGGAACCTCAAGGCAACAAACGTTTGCTATCCGACATACCCTTGGTATAGATGATCCGCGAGATCGAGCAACCGGGAAAAGGCGCTAACGACTTGGCCATCGACGATGAGAAAAGGTTGGAACTTCTATACTCTAGTCAAGAGGCCACCCGTCCTCCGACAAGCTCGCCTTCCGCTCAGGGACTTCTTGGCAACACTTTCTGAGATGGTGGGTGTTGGGTTCGTCTCTTCTCCCCACCACTCCTCAGACAGGTATACTCTCATATACCACAAAAATTCTATCATTCTTCACCTTCGAGCTCGAAGAGAGTCACTGGGTTCCACGCTACTGGCCAGCTAACCTCGACGCCAAAAGGAATATGCCAAGATACGCAGCAACCCACCCCAGTGAGGAAAATCTATTCAATAATGGTGCTGTGAGAAAGGATCAGATGCTCCATGTCGATGGTGATGCGGTGCCGCGTTTGAGGCTGAGGCGCGCTGAAGAGGTCTGCGTTGCCTTCGCTGTTGGCGTCAGGTCTTCTGGGCTCTGAGGCGGGAGTTCTAATGAGACACATGTTTTGAGGATGTTCCTGGTGCGCTGGTGAGCATTGTTTTGTTTTTGGTATAGAGAAACTTGTTTAGAAGCGGCTTGGGAGGAAGGTACTGAGAGGGTGGGGCAGAAGTACCTTAAATTGTCTGTGGGGAGAAGGAGGCCCGTCTCCTTCTCTGTACGCATCAAACCGTGGGACATTGGGTTGTGAGTTACACACTCATGCATTTTGACTCGTCCTCGGAACTCTTGCTGCCAAACCTCATGAAATTGTCAGAAGGGTGTCCGCTGCTTGTTCCCAAACATTCTCGGCAAGAATTGCGAATACTCAATGATACGTAGAACCAACGTATTTCGAGAGTGTTGAAGCGTTTCTGCGGTGAGTCAAAAGAGGAAGGATTGCTCGACGTTGATCACCTTAACATCATCTGCATCATTTTGCTATCACGTGAAATATCAACCATGACTACATGTGTTCTTCACAGAACCGCCTTCAAGTGGCCAGCCCTAAGCTTTGTTGATCGCGGTCCCACTAGTGTACTCGCTTCCCATCTTTTCACTCTTGCCACCCGGCACTCAACTTCGATCCAACAAGTCACGATCAATTGTAGTATGAACCCGTCGTTCCTGCGATCACGGATCATATGCATCCACCAGCTATGAGTTCTATATCAGTCTATGGCTATGATTCGGAAATGCTCGCGGTCTCTGACTCGCTGTACTTTCACCACCATTCTGGAGAGAACCGCCCAAGGCTGAGCAGCTTCAGGCATCCCGGCCCAAAGGCTGTCCGTTCCTCAAGTTGCCTTACGAGCTGCGAGCCCACATATACAATTATGTGCTGCCTAGCACAACAGACCATCCGGATCGTGGCATCGTCTGGCTCCGAGCAACTGCAGCCATATGGGCCACGAACCGCCTGGTGTACAAAGAATGCATCAGGCTGATGTACGGAAACCCCACCTTCCTCATCGACATCAGATTCGATAAGGCTGAGTTTCTCTACCAATGGGTTCTCCCCCAAAGATCATTAGTACCAAAACGCGTCTTCAATTTCCCAGATCCGATCGTTGCGCGCTATAGGCCTTTGATGCGCAAATTCTATGTCAGGGTCCATCAGGTCGACAGCTACACGGGCATGATTAAGTACAACTACAGTAATCCTGAGGTACTAGCTCGAGGTCTCAGGTGCCAAGTCAACATCTTATGCGCTTTCCTGAAAGAAATGCATGAGATCCGCGAACTCCGCATAAGCTACCATGGAGGCAATGAAGAAAGTCACACGATCCTGCCGCTAGTTATGGATCCTTTCTGGCAACTGAAAAGGACTAAGAAAGTCACCGTGGAAGATCCTGGGCTGGTAAATGAGGCGCTTAGGACGAGGTTGCAGGAACATCTTACGGATGCTTACACAAAGAATTCACTCATGCGCCTCCCGTTGGAGCTGAGAGAGCATGTATACCGTCACGCGCTTCCGCATACTTTGAGTACAGGAACGGGCGACAAGAAGGTCATTACGTGGTATCCAGGGGATATTAGCATATTGGGCACTTGCAGACAGGTCAATGTTGAAGCGACGCGTGTGCTATATGCTACGAATGAGTTCGAGTTCAGCTGGATGCTTAAGTATCCGTCGGAACATGATTGGCAGGAGGAGGTGTCGAACTGCTCTGACTACCTGGAGAGATCCAAGTCGTGAAGACATCTCAATGAAGGGCCTAATGATCGGCGTTTGTGAACAGAGCGGCTTGTGATTCTGAGATTGGACAGGAACATTGAGGCCTTAGGCCTTCAGTATCATGGCATAGTTTATCACGTAACTATCTCTCTTTCCGCACACTAACCACCCAAAGTCGGCAATCTCCACGTACAGGGTCCTTCGCTTTTATCGGCCGGCTCCGACAATGTGATATCCGTTGTGGCTAATAGGATCAGCGCTGTATGGCGCGTCTCCTTCCATCACCGGGAGCACAGCCCACTGTAGTACTTTGGCGGCACTCCTCATTGTGCGAATCGGTATCATCCGCTGCAGTGACCAGCTGCTCTTGACCCTCCTCCCTACCAAATTTGCGCTCTTGCAGCAGGTATCCTTCGTACTCTCCAGCCGAGTGATGGCTCCCCCCAGCCGGCGAGCTAGTCTTCTTCCGCCGCACTTGATACTTCTTCTGCCATTCTTGACATTCCACACGGTGCTCCGAGTTACCCTCGGAGGTCCTTCAATCAGGAATAACCCCAGAAAATCAAGGCCAACGAATATCGTGGTCACGGCTATCGCTGCGGATACAATGAATAAGACATCTTTCACGATGATGAGAACCAATGGCGGACCAGTGGCGGAAGCTCAAGTCGTCGAAGTCGGCTCTGGTTGTGTTGGACGCCATGACCCTGAGAGAGAGAAAAGCGAAATGGAACATATTGTTCAAGATGATCATGTGCTAGATGATGGAGTTTCTTAGTTTTTTGGAGCTCTGAACATGAGGCGGACGATGCCAAAGCCAAGACGCTAAGCAATGTGTTAAAGGTATCTTTGGCAGACAAGTATTCGAGTCCTAGACGCCGGGTCATTGCATGTACTCGATCCCGCCTCGACGCCTGCCGGCGGGCCTGCTGAGTCCATCGCGGCAACACAGCACTTGTCTGAAATGTTGGAATGAAGTCGGTTTTCCTTCCATGACCTTGACCTGCTGAGATAGACATACAACATGAATCTACCGGCAACCCCCGAGTTCTGACCGCTGTGTGCATTCTCTCCATTTTCATTGACACCGCGTTACTTTCAACGTCGATACTCAGCGTACCTTGCGCCATCCTTCCCTCACGCATTGCTCCCCCGTCACGCCGTTCGTATTGCAAGTTTGGCGGGTATGAAAAGCCAGCGAATCCACTGTCTCTAGTTCAAGAACCATGGAGCTCTATGCTATCCGCGGGACTGCTGTTGAAAGAAATAAGCGTCGCGTGTCTCCATCTTCGGTCACTGGCATAACAACCTACCGTCATAAGTGGGCGGCGCTTCCTCTCCATCCCTTTAAGTACTAGTACATTGACCTCATTCTCGGAGGTTCCCGGCTGCTCCGCAGCCTCCTCATCGCCAATGTCACGGTCTTGCACCAGGTGCTCTTCGACGGAGTCCTGGCTCCCAGCCGGCGGGTCGGTCTTCCGCTGCGGTCTTTGATATTTCAACACGATGCTTCAAATCGCTCCGACTGTTAAAACACCCAAAGCGACAACGCCAAGGAGTATCGTAATCACGCCCGCCACTGCCGAGACAAAGAAGAAAGATATTTTCGACAAAGTAGAAGACAACCGCCGGCCAGTTTCTGAAGCTCCAGTGGCTGAGGTTGACTGCTGTTGCGGTGATTGTATTGGAAGCCACTTCGAATTTTCAAAAGCAGAATTTCCGCGAAAGAGAGAATTATGGGGAACCCAAAGGTTTTAAGAAAGCAATTTTAAGAAAGCAATGAGGGGAATACCCGAAAAACAAGGCTGCGGCATTAGTTGGGGACGCCAGGCGATGCATGCACTCAACCCCACTTCGGCGCCCACTTGAGGCCTTCCCTGCATATTCTAGCCTACGACATCGCAGAACCCATCTCTTTTTATGAGCCTCGTTCGTGGTCACGATACGCCCGCCGTAACTATGTGATAAAATGCTGGTATGCCAGATTCCCGTTCGTTATCAGGGACCACTTAACGTTTAAACCCCATATCAGAGCGGTGCTTTACCCTTCATATGCCGCAGCTTGCGTTGAACCTGATTTACTACGTTCATTGCCGAGTATTGCGTCTGGTCATTGTTCATTGAGAGTACATTTGTCAACATCGAGCTTGTCCCAACGGTAAATTTGAGAAAAAAAGGGTTTTCTGAGAGAACGTAGCAAAAGTCATGCATAGAAGGCGAAAGCCGTCAACGCAATTGTAGGAGTCCTACAACTGCCAGAACATAGTGACCATTTTCACAGGCTTCTCCCAAGAACCGTCATTTTATTTTGAAGGGAGAAGTTGTAAAAGTCGTACAACTGAGACGCGGTGCCAGAAAAGAGTGCTAGTTCTCATGCGTTTCCGCTAAAAATCGTTTCTATTTATGATTCCTTGATAGGGAAGTCGATTTGTTTTGATCTGTATCCACAGGAATATGCGCAAATGGAAAGAAGGAGAGATACTCCTGTTGTGTTTTGAAACTCTCTCTATGCATGACTTTTGCTACATTCTCGTACAACTCGCCAGGCCTCAAGGGTTACGAACTTGAGATTTAGGGCTCGGGCGATGACTGCGCTACCATGACTTTGTAAGGTGGCGAGAGACAGGAATGAAGGTCTAACATGAGGACTCAACCCCAATGAAGAGAAATCTTTTCGGACATTCAGGTAGCCGTGAACTCATCCAGATTTCAACTATGGGATGGACCGGTTTTGCAATTCGCCGTAGAAACGACTGGCAATTTACGTATTCGTCCCAGCGCCTGTAAGTCTGCTGTGATATGACATCTTGCCACGTCTGGCACTTTTAATGCCTATCCGGATCGCCGAGCCTCTCTCCCATTGTCCCCATGAGCAGCTCCGAAGCCTTCCTGGAACACCGAGTTTCGCAGCTAATTTCGACATGTCTGAGCACATCCAAAAGACGCGGCCTCGAGTTTCCCCCCTTCCCCATCCTCTCAAAACCTCCTACACAGATGTCAGCCTCCCATCCACCACATTGATCAAGAAGAGACAGCCGTACCACACCCCATCAATAAGGCCGCCGCAAATACTCCTCATCCGTGTCATCTCCAAACTCCAACCCCGCACGCTCTTCACACGACTCTCCGTCCTTGAATCTTTCCTCTTCCGAACTCGCCCGCGCAAACAAGAAAGATGGAGCCAGCGGACGCCCGTTTCCGAGGAATTGCCAAAGCAGGCAGGCGGCGGTGAATATGGAGGCGAGGAAGCCCAAGGCTAAGAGGACGACATAGGCGCATTCGAGGAGGATGGCGACGGGGCGCGGGACGTCGACGAACTCGCCGACGACTTCGCTCGGCATGGTTGAGGTGGATGAAAGTGTGTTGTAAGCAGGCGAGGTGTAAGTGAGATGTTGGTGTTGTTTCTTGTGAAGCTTGGAGGTTTCTTGTGAGTCGTGATGAAAGAGTCAAAAGATTACAAAAATCTAGGAAAGGACACTTCCTTGGAACGACCTTCCAGACTCCATGTCTAGTTCGCGCCGTGAGAAGATGTGCTCTGGGCTTCGATTTAGTGAGCAAGATTGAGCAAAGAGTCTTTCCGGGTGGCAGTCCAACGGCTCATTGCTTGGTACACCGCCCTGATCCCTTGAAGGCTCCGAAGAGATTCACATGACAACCGTATACTCTGATTGTAAGAAAGCGCCTTCATCAATCAACACAATTTCCGCCGCAATGTCCTCCTTCCTTGCCTCCACGTCCGTCGTCCCTTGCATTTCCAGAATTGCTCTATTCCCACGACCAGCTAGACCTGTAGCCTTAGCAGGCAATGCCAGTTTCCCGGTAGAGTCTCTAGCGCAGTCCTGAAGAGACTCAATACCGCCCACTACGTCTCCGCTCGAAGACGTCGGTCTCGCTGATCTCTGATAGCCCTCACTTTGGCTCTGATGAAGAGATAACCGATGAACAAGATGATCGAGACAGCTATTCCTAGGACAACAACCGCCAGAACCGCCCAAATATCCTCCCAAGGTTCCGCTGTCTCTGGGTAATCGGTGTTGGGAGCACTTGATGTGGTTAATGCGCTGGTAGTTGCACTCTCGGGCCATCCTACGAGGGCGATAGGGGATCGTGTGATGCTGTATCTATCGGCGGTAGGGTCTGCAAGGAGGCTGATTGTGGTGGAAGACATGTTGGTTGGGTTTGTCGAGGGTAGGTATGTATGTAGCCGTGTTTTGCTGACGACTTGACTGTGCGTTGCGCTTTATGGAAAAGGATGGCAAGGGACAGTAAGATGAGCTGAGAAATCGACTGCCCGGGAAAGCTGATGTACATCATGAACAAGACAATACTGATGTTCACGAGCCCAGGCTCTTAATAAGCCAATCCAACCAAAAGCCTGCGTGGGTGAGCGCATTTGAGGCAGTAGGATCTCCCGAGCGGTGGCGCCGACTCGTCGCAATTTCTCTCGCCAGTCATCGAACAACAAGATGGAAAGAGAGGAGACAAACGCCGCAGTATGCCAGTGAAGCGTACTTCACGATCCTTTTGGTGTATGTGATCAACAACGTCCTTCTCCCACGTACAATTCCAACGCCATTACTCCCTCAGCGCCCACATCCACGCCCCGTACACCCAAACCACAGCCCTCAATCGCCCTTACCCCCATCGCATGAATTTTCAAGAACCCACACCATTTCCCTGCTTACCATTCCCACTCTCTTCCCAACCCGCAACGCCCGACGCGTTCCATGGTGCAAGCTCTATCGCAGTCTCCTCATCCTCCGCGGCCCGACGACGCTCTCTGCGCTCTC
The DNA here is from genome assembly GCF_014066305.1 of Letharia columbiana. NCBI lineage: Eukaryota > Fungi > Ascomycota > Lecanoromycetes > Lecanorales > Parmeliaceae > Letharia > Letharia columbiana. The sequence continues at coordinate 197,881 of NW_023501085.1, forward strand.
CAACCTTGCGGAACAGTTCAACGAAGCCTCGAGCGATAGCAGGAGCGATTCCGACCACAAGGACCAAGATCGTGATTGTAGCCGCGATCATGCCCAGTAGCTCCAAGTAGTACTTAGTCGCGTCGAAATCGTTTTCGTCGGTGTGTAGAAGAGGGATTGGTGTCGCTGTTGGAGAAGCCATCACGATGGTGACGGTGGCGGACTTGTTGGGGGTGTTGCTCTAGAGCAGGGAGTTGATGGTTATGGATGATGAGGTTTGCGTCGTCGGTCGGGATCTTGGGAATTTGTTGACGAACAGAGATTTAAGAGCTTTAGATAAATCGTAAGAGACCCTGTCAAAGTGCATTATGTCTAATGAGCCATTGAAAAGGTTGATGCGCATTGGAATTTTGGCGCTAGACACGAATCCTAGTTGAACTTGCTCAATCACAACTCGAATGGAGACTGATATAGCCAAGACATCTCATTGCAGTCCTCAGAGCGCCCAGACGCAACACCAGCCGACAACTGGCCCATTTTCCAACTTGATTTATTCGGTCACTTGCCCATCGAGCATGTTGACACTCGAATTCTACAGCAGACCGCTGAGAGATGGCGCAGGTAGGAGATATTTTGGGGTCGGCTCTCGCTCGGGACTGTGGAACTTCGAGAAGCCTGGTTGTGGCCATTCGTTTGAGTGTCTATGTTTTGCCGTTGCTCGAGGATGTTGCAAGCTTGATCGTTGCTCGAGGACTGGGCATTGACAAAGGCTGGGTTTCGTGATTTCCGAAGTGTTTCAACATACTCAGCAGACGCCACAGGATATCGCATCCATTTCATTCTTAGTGACCACGGGCACGCTTTGGTGTACCGTTGTTACGATAGCCGCAAACCTTCTCAAATTGGTACTCTTGCCGAGTTGAAGAGGAATCCTCCGCCGTTAGCCGAAGCTCTGTGGGGGAAAAGTCATAAACTTATTTTGAGGCAACCTAGTATCAGCGCGGTTTGCAAGGATGTGGTGGACTGAGGGATGTCACTATTTACAGGTGTGAATATGTTGTATTGGGAAACTATCTTCACCGAAATTGTTCATTGAGGTAACACCGAATTTTTTTTTTTCCAGCACACACGCACCAAATAAAGGAGATCTTTTCACACCACAACCCAAATTCGTATTGTAGCATAGAAATCTCTCCCCAAATTCATTCAGATCAAGTAGCCACATCGCAAATAGTCGCGTTTAATCAATTTTGAAGCTATACAAACCTCAGCCATGCCTCCCAAACGCACCAAAAACGCAGTAGCCACCGAACCGCCGCCATCGCCGCCTCTCAGGAAGAGCCTCGTTTGCAGTAGTGATAACTCGACGAGGGCGGCCGTCGGATAGGGCGTAAGGTAGACAACCCATAGTATAATATATCTATAAGCGCTGATTCCAGCTATAAACAGTAGTAAGAGAACAGCGGATTTTTTAAAAAAAAAAAAAAAAAAAAAAAAAAAAAAAAAAAAAAAAAAAAAAACCCCAAACATCCTTTCCCACTACTCGCCAAGCCGCATCTGATCAAATCCATATTTCTTCCGAGGGTCCCCGGTAAAATTAGGCATGAGCAGCGCATCCAACCCTCGAAACTCGTCACAGTCGGTTTCTCTGTCTTGCGTATCGTCTTCTATATAGTACATTGCATCCTCCTCTCGTTGCAAGCGACTTTGGCGAGGTTTCTTGTCTTCGTCGTTGTCCTTTGAATAGTGGGTGATGATGAAGGGGTGGGCGGGGTGTTTGGGTGGGATCTGGGGTTGGTGTTGAAGTTGGTGTTGAGGTTGGTGCTCTTCCTGATGAGGTTGGTGTTGTTTCGGGTGTTGTACGGTATTGATTTTGGTGTTGATCCTCCGGGTCAACTCCCTGTTCTGCCTGCTGTTGATCTCGTTGTTGATCGTTGTGTTGGTCCTGGAATTCGGTCCCATGTTCACCCTGGTGCTCAGCTTTTTTTGGTCGATGAGCTCAACCTGGCGGTGGTCTGCTCCCCGTTGCTTTCGAGGCAGCTCGACATAGGCATTCGCTCGGTCTCGGCGCACTCCCGCAAATACCTCCTTCACGGCTGCCAGATACGTCTCGACATTTCCGAGAGAGAGACCTCGGATGAGATTCTGATTTTCGTTAAACAATTGGTGTATTGGGTCAGGCTCAGGAGCCCGTACCGAGGTGCTTGATGGTACCGGTGCTTCGTTGATGTGGTCGTTGGTGTCGGCTTGGGGCCCAGGCTTAATAGCAGTCATGATCGAGGGATTTGGTGCTGGTTTGCAAAGCTTACTGAAGAGGTTGACATGGTAGTCTGGTATGCAGCCGGAGGTACCGGCCATTGTTGCGTGGGGAGTCTTGTAGATTGTGTCCCTGGTAGGTGCGTATGATTGCTGTCGGTCTTGCCGTTCTTCTGAGGTGGTTTTTTGGTTTGATTTGCGGTCTTCAGTGATGCTCATTGGGAATTTTTGATATTCGGAAGAGTTGAGATCGGGAAGGTGGATGGGAGCCATTATACTCTCATTATAATCCACCATATAAGATATTTCATTTTCAATATATATTGCATTTCATTATATTCTCAGTTCCGCTGACTCATCCCTTTTGATGCGCAAGTTTTTCCAAAGGACTGCGCAGCCAAGCGTTTTCCTCTGCCCATGCTGAAATTTGTCAGATGAGTCCAAGATCAGTCAGTCGTCTGTACCCGTGAAGACCTAATTTGCTGCTTTCGCCGGTGCTGAGCGACGATAGAATAGCTAAATTAATCGGGTAAAAGCATCAACTGCCATAGCTCCTCAAGTTTTCAAGGAGTTCTAAGATGGTTTGGTCGATCTGGATCGGGTGGTAGGAGGATACTGCAATTCTGAAGATGGCAAGAAGCTCTTCAGTGATTACTACCTTCTCCAACCGGAACTGTGTTTGTCACTGGTCGTTGGAAGGCGGCGGGTGGGACGGTGTGCGTTGGGGGTCCCCGGGGTGAGGATTAGGGGTACGACATGGAGGCCTGAAAAGCTTAGGTGATAGGTGTGTACATTACGAGTCTAAGTCCCAACCCTTGCCCTTCATAACGAAAGCTGTCTTTCCTTCAAACCTATTCCATAATCTCCAAAAGCGCCATTGTGAGCCACGAATTGATTGAGTCTCCGACCCGCCCGTACCGAACTTCCTCATCGCTCTCCAATGGCTCAACAATGTCAGCGTGCATCGTCCTCCGCCGTCAGAACGGAGGAATGAAGACTCATCACTCGATTTCTTTGCTACCGCGAGTACATAATTCTGGGACGATTTGGGCAGACTCCGGCACGTTGGATTCTGGCAATAATCGCGGCGACCTAATAGCCTGCCACTGAGGCGGACGAATAGCTATAGAGTGTCATCAAGCATGAACGAAGCGAGAATACGGACTGTGGAAGGTTGGCTCAGAGGCTAAGGCAATGCTATCTAAACCGGAAAAGAAAGTGAACACGTTTTCCCCCCCCCCCATCACATCAGTGGCGTCTATCTCGAAGTGGTCGTTCCCAACACCGCCAGAAGCCAAAGGCATGCCAAAAGCCTGAGAGAGAGACGACTCCTAGCAATGCGTCCCCCTCATCATCTCGGCAGTCAATTAGGCGCAGGCCGTTCCGGGAGACATGCATTACTGCTCCCATCTTCACCCTTCGCATCTTCAGCCGCCTCTTCCCTCTGGCGCCGAACAGCCGCATTCTCATCAAACTCCCTAGACATCATCGTCAACACATGCTACGAGCCAGGCAAGCAAGCAAGCAAGGACACAATGCACACCTCCCATCCGCATCACTCACAACCAGCGCCCCCCTCACCCACCGCCTCTTCCCCTCCTATTCCTTTGCCGCAGCCACCAGCCCCCGCGCCAGCCCCACCAAGCCCGCCCCCAACAGCGCGGCAGCCACGACCAAGATCGCCAGGCCGAGCCCAAAAGTGACGACGATGATCACGATGAAGAGGGCCCATTTGAGGCACGCGAGGACCGCGCCGAGGAGCCCGAACGTCATGAAGAGGCTGGAGGTCAGCGCGGTTGGGAGGGCGCGGAGGAGGTTGGCGAAGGTGGGGTCTTGCCGGAGGGTTTGGAACGGGGTGGGGGTCGTGGCGGGTGCGGAGGGGAGGGGGGCGGGGGATTGCATGGCTGCGGATGGTTTGGGAGGTGTGAGGGTGAGGAGGGGGAGGGGATGGTTGGTTGTTTGTTTGTTTGGTGGATGGGAAGGGATGGGGGAGAAGGAAGTGTGGATTGTAGGCCGTGAGGGGGATGAAGGAGGAGTGCAAGCTGAGAGGGGGTTGGGAAGGGGTTATAAGTCCGGACGGGACAAAGGAAATGGGACGGAAGATTTCCGACGCGGTAGCCTGCATGTCTCGAAACGAGATGGTTGAGAACCTGAACATCTGGCGAGCGGTTGCAGGGTCCAGAGCAGTTTTGAAAGGCTAAGTTTTGGGCACGTGAGTCGTCCTTTCATGTGCCCCGATGGGCTGGAGACTGAGAGGTGCTCCGCTGCCTTCAGGATCTTCTGCAGCTGGACGGACCATAAGCACATCAGCTGGCCAAAATTGGTCAGTGGATCAAAGGATATTTGATTGCGGTTAGAGAAGACACCAGCCCTCGGTCCCAACCA